>NW_026652288.1:103127894-103300424 GCF_009828535.3 Hylobates moloch | reverse complement strand
ACTAAAAAAACAAAAGTTAGCCAGGCATGGTGGTGCATGCCTGTAATTCCAGCTACTCGGGAGGCTGAGGCAGGAGAATCGTTTGAACCTGGGAGGCGGAGGTTGTGGTGAGCCGAGATCACGCCATTGCACTCCAGCCTGGGCAACAAGAGCAAAATTCCATCTCAAAAAAAAAAGAAAGAAAGAGAAAGAAAGAAAAAGAAAAGAAAGAGTTCTTGGTGAATGCTTAGTGTTTCTCATTATTTTGCACCTCTTCTACTGAATGTAGTTGTTCTCCTTTGTTAGGTCAGGAACCCATGAGAGCATCTGATTGAAAAATCACAGACCATCACCCTATCCAAAAATGCATATGTGGGCCAGGCGTGGTGGCTTACACCTGTAATCCCAACACTTTGGGAGGCCAAGGCGGGCAGATCACTTGAGGTCAGGAGTTCGAGACCAGCCTGCCAACATGGTGAAACCCCATCTCTGCCAAAATATAAAAAATTAGCCGGGTGTGGTGGCTCATACCTGTAATCCCAGCTAGTCAGGAGGCTGACATAGGAGAATCGCTTGAACCTGGGAGGTGGAGGTTGCAGTGAGCTGAGATCGTGCCACTGCACTCCAGCCTGGGTGACAGAGCAAGACTCTGTCTCAAAAAAAAAAAAAAAATGTATATAGGTACATATGTGTATGTACCATTTTGCAATATCAGGGTGCTGAAACTTCATAGGTGGCTGAAACTTGCAGTCTTCAGGTTGAGAATTCCTGTCCCTCTGTGTCCAGCAGACAAATGCTACCTGAAGGCCACGGAGAATTGAGACAAAATTCTAACACTTCTACATTATTGAGAGAAAGGATAAGAAGGTATGAAACAAATTTTAATGATGAATTTTTGTGGATTTTTGAAAGGCATAAATGGGATGATTAATAATAACAAAAAAGCTCTGTTTATAGACATCATAAAACACACTAGAAATCTACGGGATTCAGTCTCCACTTGTTATCATCTGACACAGAGCTGAAGGTGGAGGAGAAAGGTTAACCCTCCTCATTCCCTTCCCCACCCCACATACAGTTGGCCTTTTCTGGTCAGGTTTCTGAGGCAGTAAGCATTTTTTTGAGGGCCTACAATGTGCCAGACACTGTTCTGGGCACCTGGGCAGAAAGAAAGATCTTGAAGACTCTTGCCCTGCAGGGAAGTTTACAGCTTGGGGAGCGGGTGGAGGAAGAACAGAAAAAAAATCACACTAATATTTAATTACTTAAAAAAATTGTTTTTTCAAGGCTGGGTGCAGTGGCTCATGCCTGTAATCCCAGCACTTTGGGAGCCCAAGGCTGGCAGATCACCTGAGGTCAGAAGTTTGAGACCAGCCTGGCCAACATGGTGAAACCCCGTCTCTACTAAAAACACAAAAATTAGCTGGGCATGGTGGCATGCAACTGTAATTCCAGCTACTCGGTAGGCTGAGATAGGAGAATCACTTGAACCTAGGAGGTGGAGGTTGCAGTGAGCCGAGATTGCACCATGTCACACCAGCCTGGGCGACAGAGCAAGACTCCGTCTCAAAAAAAAAAAAATGTTTTTTAAATAGAGACAGGGTCTTGCTACGTCGCCCAGGCTGGTCGCCAATTCCTGGACTCAAGTGATCCTCCTGCCTCGGCCTCCCAAAGTGCTGGGATTACAGGCCTGAGCCACTGTGCCTGGTCCAAATCACACCAATAAAAGGAGTCATAGGATGTGTTCAAACAGACTTGTGGAAAAGCTGAGGCAAAAGGAGGAGGTACTAATTTTGACTGGAGGCAGAACTAGAAAAGAGCCCTGAAAAATGGGGAGGAGGGGCAAGATTCAGGAAGTATTCGCAGGTGGGGAAGCTTCTTTTTCCCCTTTTAGCCATAGGAAGATAGAATTCCCGGGTCCCTCTTCCTGCCTCCACTAGTCTTATCCCCTGAGTTCCATACCAGCTATTTCAAAAAGAGAACAGGCCCAAGAGTGTACAACCTTCCCTCCAGTAATAAGCAAAGGTGGTTACTATGTGCGAGGAGCTCTGCCAAGCATTGCCCAGCTGTTACCTTTAATTCATACAACGGAATGGTGGTGTGTACTATCACCATTTTCCTGAGAAAAGTGGGTTTCAGAGCTAGAACTTGTCCCTTGTCACACAGTTATGAAGTGGCTAAGCCAGAACTGAAGCCAACTCGGCCTAACTTCAAAATTCACCTTCTGGCCAGGCGTGGTGGCTCACACCTGTAATCCCTCCCAGCAGTCTGGGAGGCCTAGGCAGGCGAATCACTTGAGTCCAGGAGTTTGAGACTAGACCGGGCAACATGGCGAGACCCTGTCTCTACAAAAAAATGGAAAACTTAGCTGGGCATGGTAGCACGAACCTGTAGTCCCAGCTATTCAGGAGTTGGGAAGATCTCTTGAGCCTCGGAGGTCGAGGCTGCAGTAAGCTGAGATGGCACTGTTGCACTGCAGCCCAGGTAGTCTGGGCACCAGAGCAAGACCCTGTGTCCAAAAAAAAAAAAAAAAGAGAAAGTCTTTATTTTGTTTGTTTAGCTTTTCTGTGGCTTCAGTCTTTAGTTTCCTTTTTGTTTCTTTATTTTTTTATTTATTTCACTATGGAAAATTTCTAACATAAGAGGAGACATAATGGTATCATAAACTTCCATGATTCTATCACCTAGGTTCAATAATTAAGAATTCGGCCAGGCGTGGTGGCGCACACCTGTAATCCCTGCACTTTGGGAGGCCAAGGGGGGCAGATCACCTGAGGTCAGAAGTTGAGACCAGCTTGGCCAACATGGTGAAACCACATTTCTACTAAAAACAAAAAATTAGCCGGGTGTGGTGGCACGCACCTGTAGTCCCAGCTACTTGGGAGGGTGAGGCAGGAGAACTGCTTGAACCCGGGAGGCAGAGGTTGCAGTGAGCCAAGATCGCACCACTGCACCCCAGCCTGGGTGACAGAGTGAGATTCCATCTCACAAAAAAAAAAAAAAAAAAAAAAAAAAAAGAATTCCTGGCTAATCTTATTTTATGACTAATCCCTCCCTGGATTATTCTGAAGCAAATCATATCATGGTATCATTTTCACCCATAAAGACTTCAGTATGCCTCTTGGATCCCTTTTACTTGATAAGTTCCTCCTCCTTGTAATGTATTTGTTGAAGAAGCTGGGTCATTTATCTCATGGAATTTCTCACCATCTGAATTTTGGCGATTGCATTCAGCAGTATCATCTATCATCTAACATGTTCCCGGTCCTTGGCATTTCCTGTAAACTAGTAGTTGGATTCAGAGTAGTGATCAGACAGGTTAGTGATTTTTTGCAAGACTACTTCGTGACTGTTTTTCATCGGGAGGCACTAATGTATTTGTCTTTTGATCGTCATTGATGATCAAAGTCCAGGTCTGTTAATTTACTAAAGATGGCAAAATGGTGATATTTTAATCCTGCTAGTTTTCCTTTGTTTAATAGCTGTAATACATCCAAAAAAGAAGCTTTCCCTGATCATCTATGCAGTTAACCTAAGATATATTTGTCACTGGAAAGGTAATATAAACGCTTCTCTCTCTTTATTTGCCAATTTTCAAAATAACAAATGGATCCTTAGCACCCACCAAAAGTGACCAACAGATTTAATTTTTAAAAAGGATGAATTCATGGTTTTAAACATATTTGATGAGCTTCAATTCATCACAGTTATAATTCTTATTGATGCTCAAATTATCCTATTCTTTGGTTAGTGGGGGCCTTTTCAAGTTGACTGAGTCTGTTTTTTGTTTTTTATTTTTTTAAGGGATGGGGTTACTATGTTGCCCAGTCTGGACTGGAACTCCTGGGCTCAAGCCATCCTCCAGCCTCATCCCCCTGCCTCATCCTCCTGAGTAGCTGGGACTACAGGCATCTAAGTCTTTGTGATAATTTTTTTTTTTTTGAAACGGTATTGTTCTGTCACACAGGCTGGAGTGCAGTAGTGCAATCATGGCTCGAGGGACCCTCAAACTCCTGGGGTCAAGCGATCCTCCTGCCTCAGGCTGCAGAGTAGCTGAGACCATAGGTGCATGTCACCATGCCTGGTTAATTTTTTCAATTTTTTGTAGAGATGGGGTTCTCACTATATTTCACAGACTGGTTTCAGACTCCTGGGCTCAAGCAATCTGCCCTCCTTAGCCTCCCAAAGTGCTGGAATTATAGGCATGAGCCACTGCAATAATTTTGGTGACTGCAACCAGCAGTATGATTTAACATGTTCTCTGTCCTTGACATTTCCTGTAAATTAGAAGTTGGATTTAGAGTAGTTGATCAGATTTAGGTTAGGGATTTTGGTAAGACTACTTCATGACTAATGTTTTCATCAGAAGGCACATAATATCTGGTATTTGTCTTTTGAAATCACCCTGTTGTTCTTGATAAATGCTTAATTATCTGGTGTATAATATGATGTTCCAAGCTCATCTTGTACATTTCTTTCCCAGGAGCCCAGATCTGGAATCAGCCATTTTTCTAAGGAGCCCTGCTTTCTTTTAGTAAATGGCATTTAGAGATCATATTCTGTGTGCAAGAAATGCTTGCTTTTGAATTCATGATGGTTTCTAGAAACAATTTTTTACAAGCACATACTTTATGGGTTCTTACTAATAGTTCTATTTCAAATTTAGGTAAGACTAAAATGTTTCTACTTAACTTTATTGATCTTATATCCATACCTGGGATGTAAAACATCCCACTTTTCAAAACAACATAATTACTCATTGCTTTATCCTATAATACATGCAAAACAGTCTTACCAACTGTATTAGTCCATTTTCATGCTGCTGATAAAGACATGCAAAACTGGGAAGAAAAAAAGGTTTAATGACCTTACAGTCCCACATGGCTGGGACGGCCTCACACTCATGGTGGAAGGCAAGGAGGAGAAAGTCACATCTTACATGAATGGCAGCAGGCAAGAGAGACAGCTCGTGCAGGGAAACTCCCACTTTTAAAACTGTCAGATCTTGTGAGACTCATCTACCATCGTGAGAACCACACAGGAAAGACCCGCCCCCATAATTCAATCACCTCCCACTTGGTTCCTCCAATGACACATAGGAATTGTGGGAGTTACAATTCAAAATGAGATTTGGGTGCGGACACAGCCGAACCATATCATCCCACCTCTGGCCCCTCCCGAATCTCATGTTCTCACATTTCAAAACCAATCATGCTTTCCCAACAGTCTCCCAAAGTCTTAACTCATTTCAGCATTAACCCAAAAGCCCACAGTTCAAAGTCTCATCTGAGACAAGGCACATTCCTTTCACCTAGGAGCTTGTAAGATCAAAAGCAAGTTAGTTACTTCCCAGATACAATGGGGGTACAGGTATTGGGTAAATACAGCCATTCCAAATGGGAGAAATTGGCCAAAACAAAGGCGCTATAGTCCCCATACAAATCAGAAATCCAGCAGGGCAGTTAAGTCTTTTTTTTTTTTTTTTTTTGAGACGGAGTTTTGCTCTTGTTGCCCAGGCTGGAGTGCAATGGCGTGATCTCGGCTCACCATAACCTCCGCCTCCCAGGTTCAAGCGATTCTCCTGCCTCAGCCCCCCGAGAAGCTGGGATTACAGGCACGCACCACCACGCCCGGCTAATTTTGTATTTTTAGTAGAGATGAGGTTTCTCCATGTTAGTCAGGCTGGTCTCTAACTCCCAACCTCAGGTGATCCGCCCACCTCGGCCTCCCAAAGTGCTGGGATTACAGGCGTGAGCCACTGCACCCGGCGCAATTAAGTCTTAAATCTCCAAAATGATCTCCTTTGACTCCATGTCTCGCATCCAGGTCACGCTGATGCAAGAAGAGGGTTCCCATGGTCTTGGGCAGCTCAGCCCCTGTGGCTTTGCAGGGTACACCCTCCCTTCTGGCTGCTTTCATGGGCTGATGTTGAGTGTCTGCAGCTTTTCCAGGCACATGTGCAAGCTGTCGGTGGATCTACAATTCTGGGGTCTGGAGGACAGTGTCCCTCTTCTCACAGCTCCACTAGGCGGTGCCCCAGTTGGGACTCTGTGTGGGGACTCCAACCCCACATTTCCGTTCCACACTGCCCTAGCAGAGGTTCTCCATTAGGACCCTGTCCCTGCAGCAAACTTCCTGGATATCCAGGTGTTTCCATACATCCTCTGAAATCTAGGCAGAGATTCCCAAGCCTCAATTCTTGACTTCTGTGCATCCACAGGTTGAATGCCACATGGAAGCTTCCAAGGCTTGAGGCTTGCACCCTCTGCAGCCACAGCCCGAGCTGTACCTTGGGCCCTTTTAATCATGGCTGGAGTAGCTGGGATGCAGGGCACCAAGTCCCTAGGCTGCACACAGCACGGAGACCCTGGGCCTGGCCCAAGAAACCATTTTTTCTTCCTAGGCCTCTGGGTCTGTGATGGGAGGGGCTGCCATGAAGACCTCTGACATGCCCTGGAGACATTTTCCCCATGGTCTTGGAGATTAATATTTGGGTCCCCATTACTTATGTAAATTTCTGCAGCCAGCTTGAATTTCTCCTCAGAAAATAGAATTTTCTTTTCTATTACATTGTCAGGCTGCAAAGTTTCTGAACTTTTATGCTCTGCTTCCCTTATAAAACTGAATGTCTTTAAGAGCACCCAAGTCACCTCTTGAATACTTTGTTGCTTAGACATTTCTTCCACCAGATACCCTAAATCATCTCTCTCAAGTTCAAAGTTCTGCAAATCTCTAAGGCAGGAGCAAAATGCCACCAGTCACTTTGCTAAAACATAACAAGGGTCACCTTTGTTCCAGTTCCCAACAAGTTCCTCATCTCCATCTGAGACCACCTCAGCCTGGATCTTATTGTTCGTATCACTATCAGCATTTTTGTCAAAGCCATTCAACAAGTCTCTAGGAAGTTCCAAACTGTCCCACATTTTCCTATCTTCTTCTGAGCCCTCCAAACTGTTCCAGTTGCTTCCACATTTTTGGGTATCTTTTCGGCAGCACCCCACTCTATTGGTACCAATTTACTGTATTAGTCTATTTTCATGCTGCTGATGAAGACATACCCGAGATTGGGAAGAAAAAGAGGTTTAATGGACTTACAGTTCCACATGGCTGGGGAGGCCTCACAATCACAGTGGAAGGCAAGGAGGAACAAGTCACATCTTACATAGATGGTGGCAGGCAAGAGAGAGAGCTTGTGCAGGGAAACAATTTTTAAAATCATCAGATCTTGTCATTCACTATCATGGGAACAGCGCAGGAAAGACCCACACCCATAATTCAATCGCCTCCCACTGGGTTCCTCTCATGACACGTGGGAATTGTGGGAGTTACAATTCAAGATGACGTCAGGGTGGGGACACAGCCAACCATATCACCAACACTACCACATTTCTCATTTCATTACTAAAAATGGTTTCAGATATTTTACAAGGTTTTTTGGTTCGGTTGGACTGGGTTTGGGTTTGGTCATTAGGGGATCTCCCATTAGGAATATAAGTGGAATTCCTGAGTGTTAAGGTCATTTGCAATAGTTTCTCACTGTGTAGTTACACCATCAACTTAACAGATTGATTTGTTTCATTTTGTCAAGTCTAATTTTGTTTTATACTTTTCTAAAGTACTATATCCACAAACTTCCAACATAAATCTATAAAACAAGATATATTTAGAAAAGTCTAGCTTCTACCCCAATCCTCTCACTTTATTTCCTGTCTCCTCCTATGTGATGTACAGTATATTCATATTCCCCTCTCCAGTGATAGCATATTATCAGAATTTTCTTCACCTGGCTTTTTTTTTTTTTTTTTTTGAGACGGAGTCTCGCTCTGTCGCCCAGGCTGGAGTGCAGTGGTGCAATCTCGGCTCACTGCAAGCTCCGCCTCCCGGGTTCACGCCATTCTTGCCTCAGCCTCTCCGAGTAGCTGGGACTACAGCCGCCCGCCACCACGCCCAGCTAATTTTTTGTGTTTTTAGTAGAGACGGGGTTTCACCGTGGTCTCGATCTCCTGACCTCGTGATCCACCCGCCTCAGCCTCCCAAAGTGCTGGGATTACAAGCGTGAGCCACCGCGACCGGCCCTTCACCTGGCTTTTTACTCATTACGTTATATCCTGGCGATCACAACATAGAACATAGAAATATGCCTCATTTCCTTTCAAAGCTGCATGGCCCTCCATGATGTGTAGGTATCCTACTTTATTTACTCTGTTCCCTATTGATGGGCATTGAGTTAGTTCCAGTCTTTTGCTACTACCAATGTTTCTGTAATAAATAGCCTTAAGTATATTAATTAATTTTTGAATTTTTGACTGTGTGTCTTTTTTATCTTTTTTTTTTTTTTTAGAGATAGGGTCTTGCTATGTTGCCCAGGCTGGTCTTGAGCTCCTAAGCCCAAGTGATTCTTCCACTTTAGCCTCCCAGAGCATTAGGATCACAGGCACGAGCGACCACATCCAGCTGAGAGTGTGTCTTTAGGATGGATTCGTAGAAGTGAGATTTCTAGGTCAAAAGGTAAATGTCTATCTAAAATTGCTAGATATTGCTGCATTGCTCAAGAAACTTATTCTGTTGTGGAAGGAATTATAATGAAGGGATTAGGAAGTGGAGGAAGAAAACTGAGACCTCCCTGAAGGGCTGACATCATCCTCCCTATAGGAAGGACCCACCTTGACAGATGGTTTGTTCACATGCAGCTGAGAAGATTAGGGTGCTTTTCACCCCTCCCAAATCCTCACTGAAAGGAGGTGGTGCCACTCCTCACCCTGAACCTGTTGCCATGCCCTGCCTCCCCAGCTCCTTAAAAGGAAGGCAGTGGTTAATGTTAAAGCAAAATAAATAAGCCTCATAAACTAAAAAGTGGAATATAACCTAGCAACTTATTACCATCCAATTTCAGTCAGTTCACTCCCTCAGGAAAGCAAATTGCAATCAGGAGATGGTGCCATGCAACCTGCAGCAGTGTGTTTGCAGAGGACAACCCAGGGTCGAACGGGCCACCTCCCTTAGCTGGAAAGACAGCAGGCCACATTTCTCAGCACTGTTTTTTCAGCTTCTGATGACGCTGAGGATCTCCTGGAGAGTTCTGTGACAGCAGAGCAAGGAGTTTTGATTTCTGAGTTTTTCCCTGGAGCAAGGGCCTGCCCTGTTGGCCACAGGCACTGTCTGGTGAAGTGTAGATCTGCCAGGCTCCTTGATATGCTTGTTCCAGCAAACTGATGGTACTATCTCTGATGCCTCCACCAGATTTTGCCACTGTCTACCTCGGATTGTCACCCTGCACGGACAGGCCTGGCTTTGCATACAAGGCTATGCATTGTGGGAGATTGGTCAGAGTGGTGGAAAAACTACAGGGAAAGGACGCAAACCTTCTGAAAGGTCAGAAGGTTCTGCAGAGCCTGGGGGGAGAATAGCAGAAAGCAGCTGTTCTATAACCCTGGGGCAGAGGGCAAGGAGTAGGTACAAGGGAGTGTGGGGGAATTTATCGTTAAGAGGCTTGTTTACTTATGTTGACCAGGAACTGACTGTTGATCATCCGCGTGCATGATGGTCCCTGAAAGGGGAATGATAAATGTTAATTACCTGCAGGTTGTGTTGGCTCCAGGTTTTCGTCATTGTGCCTGCACTGAATAAAAGCAAGCAGCTCCAGCTCTCGGGCTGCTCTTACACTGCATACCTCTATCTGAGTACTCATTTCATCTGTCAGCCAGGGTCTGCGGGACAGACCCAGGAAGACGGGGGTCCTGTCAGCATCACCTCTGGATCCCCAGGAACCCTGGCGCTGACACCAGGGTTTACCACCAGCTGGTAAAACTAGGACAGCCTAAAAATGGGAATCCCTTTCAAGCCTTTTGTGAGGATTTACAGACGCGGAGCTGTGGTATGGAGCCCTTCGTAAAGTATCAAGTCAAATACAGATGCTCCTTGACTTAAGGTGGGGTTACGTCCACTGGGCATGGTGGCTCATGCCTGTAATCCCAGATCTTAGGGAGGAGGAAGCGGGAGGATAGCTTGAGCCCAGAAGTTCGAGACCTGCCTGGGCAATACAGCAAGACCCCGTTCTCCACAGAAAGGAAAAAAAAAAGACCAAAAAAAAAAATAGCCAATCAAGTGTAAGATGGGGCTACATCCCTGTAAACCCATAATCAACTGAAAATATCATTAAGTCAATCACCATTAACTCAGGGACTGTCTGTACAGGTATTGTTATTAGAGTAAGCACTTGATAAATGTTTAACAAATGAATAAATAGTGTGGAAAAAAAGGATGATGAGAATAAATGTCCCCGAGACCAGGTGTGGTGGCTCACGCCTATAATCTCAGCACTGTGGGAGACCGAGGTGGACAGATCACTTGAGGTCAGGAGTTCGAAACCAGCCTGGCCAACATGATGAAACCTTGTCTCTACTAAAAATACAAAAATTAGCTGGGCATAGTGATGCAAGCCTCTAGTCCCAGCTACTCGGGAGGCTGAGGCAGAAGAATCACTGGAACCCGGGAGGTGGAGGTTTCAGTGAGCTGAGATCACACCATTGCACTCCAGCTTAGGTGAAAGAGTGAGTCTCTGCCTCAAAAAAAGAGTAAGTGTCCCAGGAGTTTCAATTAGTAGAAGAGGGTGGGGGGCACTTAAGTAGAGTGATTGGAGGATGGTTGGGTTTGGAAGGATTTGGAGACGTTGGCATATGGGAGTGGGGAACATTTTAGGAAGGGAAAAATTACATTCACATTCAGTTTAGCAACAAGCACCGTCAGAGGAGTTTAGCAACTCCTCCTCTGACCAATTCAGTTTAGCAACATTCTGGTCAGAGGAGTCCTCTAAGTAAGTTGGGAGGAAAAGTACAAAGGTAACTAAATGATCACTAACGCCAATTGTGTCACTTTGTGCTGAGTGACCTCCTTTAATCCTCGTGACAGTCTCATAAGAGGGTATTATCACACTCAAGTAATAGATGAGGAATGTGAGACACAACAAAGTGCATTAACTTACCTGCAGGAGAGCAAGAGACAAACCACTGAAGAGCCTTTAATGCCCAACTAGGAATTTGAACCACCACAGTCAGAAGGGAGCCACTGAAGAGGCTTGAGCACAGGAGTGACATGGTCATATTGGTGCTTCAGAGAAATGCAATATGGTGTAGTAGCTGGGAGTTTGGATTTTGGCACCAGACCACTTGGTTCTTCTAAAATCCCAGTTCTGGCCAGGCGCACTGGCTCACCCCTATAATCCCAGCACTTTGGGAGGCTGAGGTAGGCAGATCACCTGAGGTCAGGAGTTCGAGACCAGCCCGGCCAACATGGCAAAACCCCGTCTCTACTAAAAATGCAAAAATTAGCTGGGCATGGTGACGCGTGCCTGTAATCCCAGCTACTTGGGAGGCTGAGGCAGGAGAATTGCTTGAACCTGGGAGGTGGAGGCTGCAGTGAGCCGAGATCACATCACTGCACTCCAGCCTGGGTGACAGAGCAAGACTCTGTCTCAAAAATAATAATAGTAATAATAATTAATAATTAAAATCCCAGTTCTGCTCCTTTCTTGCTGTGAGATCTTACAAATATTATTTAACTGTGCTGAGCCTCAGTTTCTTCATCTATAAAATGGGGTAATAAAGGCATCCAGCTTACGGGGTCTTTTAGAGGAATAAAATAACACATGTAGAACACAGTACAGTGATGCCATGTACGTGTATGAGAACTGTAAGTTATCACCAATATGTAAACTATCTACCGGGTGGCCTGGAGAGAGGTCAGAGGTAGGGGGCAGCAGCAGGCACGGACTGAAGGCTAGGGTGGAATAGAGAGTAAGATATTTTAAAGTAAGCCTCAATAGGAATCATTACTTGCACACGTGGGATAAGAAAAATACTTAAGAATGACTCTCAGATTCCCAGTCTTTTCTTTTTTCTTTACTTATTCACCCTATTCTTTTAGTCTCTCAAGATTCCCAATCTTTTTATTTATTATTATTTTTTTTTGAGGTGGAGCTTCACTCTTATTGCCCAGGCTGGAGTGCAGTGGCGCAATCTCGGCTCACTGCAACCTCTGCCTCCTGGTTTCAAGCGATTCTCCTGCCTCAGCCTACTGAGTAGCTAGGATTACAGGCATGCGCTACCATGCCCTGCTAGTTTGGTATTTTTAGTAGAGATGAGGTTTCATCATGTTGGCCAGGCTGGTCTTGAACTTCTGACCTCAGGGGATCTGCCCACCTCGGCCTCCCAAAGTGCTGGGGTTACAGGTGTGAGCCACTGCGCCCGGCCAAGATTCCCAATCTTATTCACTGAGAAGAAAAGGGCTTCTGTCCTTCCTGTAGAAGATAGATAGCCATAAAGGGGGGAGAAAAAAAAAAAAAGGATGAGGGGGCATCTGATAGAAACGCGAAAACTCGGAGAGAAGCTAGTTTTTTGGAGCGAGATGACACTTTGGGAGGGTGTGTGTATGTGGGGTGGGGGTTGTCAAAAGGATCCTGGGTTCTGTTGCTAGCTCTGCCACCAGTTGGCTGTGTCCCCTTGCCAAAAACCTCTTTCCTTTTCTGGACTTCAGTTTTTAGTCAGTGAAATTAAGCTTTTACACTTGAGATCTTAGAATTCTCTCCCAACTCAGATGTTCTCCAGTTTCACCTGATCACTGTATAGCACTTGAAAGGGAGGATGGTGCTAATAGCCTGGCTCTTAGGAGCCTTCTTTGAAAAAAAAAAAAGAGAGAGAAAGATAAAAAGATTTTTAAAATTTATTTAATTTTAATTTCTTTTCTTTTTTCCTTTTTTGAGACAGAGTCTCACTGTCACTCAGGCTGGAGTGCAGTGATGTGATCTTGGCTCACTGTAACCTCTGCCTCCCAGGCTCAAGTGATCCTTCCACTTCAGCCTCCAAGTATCTGGGACTACAGGTGCACACCACCATGCCTGGCTAATTTTTGTATTTTTTGTAGAGATGGGGTTTTGCCATGTTGCCCAGGCTGGTCTCGAACTCCTGAGCTCAAGTGAGCTGCCCACCTTGGCCTCTCAACGTGCTGGGATTATAGGCGAGAGTCACCACACTCCGCCTGTAAAAGAAAAATTTAAAGTAGAAATGGAGGGGTTTCACTATGTTGCGCAGGCTAGTCTCAAACTCCTGGCCTCAAGTGATCTTCTTGCCTCAGCCTCCCAACGCACTGGGATTACAGACACGAGCCATTGTGCCCAGCCCTTTTCTTGAGGTTCAAGGGGAGGTGATGGGAAGAGGCAGCAATATAAGAGGAAACCTCCTTCTTCTTTCTTCCTGCTCCCTTAAATGTTGGACCTCAGGCCCTGCAAGAGACCCCTTGGCCAGGCTCCCCAAAACCACCCCCACATGGATCCTCCCATCACTCCAGAGATTCTGGGAACTGCTGTCAGAGGAAGTCAAGTGCAAGGTTTATTTTATTTAGCTGCACTCTCTTCCACTTGATTGGTTCCTGACTGGGCTTTTGTTTTTCTACCAGATTGGAGAAGAAAGGGAAGGTTGTTTTAAAAAGTTCACTATCCTTAGCAACAGTGAAACCAGAACCCTTGGTGGTGGCTGGGGCCCAGCAGAGCTTGTGTTTACCCAGAGGGTGCACCTGGGGGTAGGAGGTGGAGCATCACCTGCCCAGGTGTGTGGCCTGGAGCTGGCCTCAGGCAGGTGTTTAGCACCTTCCATTTAGCACAGCCTGAAGGAGAATGGGCACCCACTCTTCTGGGAAGATGTGTATTTTGAAATAGAGTTTTACATAACATAGAATAACCAGGGCTGAAGAATGCACGTGTCGAATGCATACCAACACCTGGAACATTTGATCCGAGGAAATGAACCCCTTGGAGGAATTTTTTTTTTTTTTCCAAATAAAATGCCAGTTATGTAACACAGCCGAATAGTACCACAGAGACGGCGCCCTCTCTCTCTTGTTTTATTTTTATATTTATTTTATTTTTTAATTTTTGAGGCAAGGTCTCACTCTGTTGCTCAGGCTGGAGTGCAATGGTGCTTTCATAGCTCACTGTGGCCTCGAACTTCTAGGCTCATGTGATCCGCCTGCCTCAGTCTCTCAAACAGCTGGGACTGCAGGTGCATACCACCATGCCTGGCTAATTACTTTTTTATAGAGATCTCCCTACATTGCACAGGCTGGTCTCAAACTCCTGGCCTCAAGTGATCTGCTGGCCTCAGCCTCCCAAAATGATGGGATGGCAGGTGTGAGCCACCGTACCGGGCCTTCCCCTTTCTTGTGAGCTGGCACCTGTGGCTAGACCATTTCCCTCAGGCATTGACAACATGTAGGAATTAAACTAAGGGATTCAAAATTAATTCTAACATGTAGTGACTCATACTCGTTTTAACTTTAATTGGTCGTCAGACAGTAATAGAGGACACATTCACCTTCAATAGGCTTCTTTTTTTTTTTTTTTTTGAGACGGAGTCTCGCTCTGTCGCCCAGGCTGGAGTGCAGTGGCGCAATCTCGGCTCACTGCAAGCTCCGCCTCCCGGGTTCACGCCATTCTCCTGCCTCAGCCTCTCCGAGTAGCTGGGACTACAGGCACCCGCCACCACGCCCGGCTAATTTTTTGTATTTTTAGTAGAGACGGGGTTTCACCGTGGTCTCGATCTCCTGACCTCGTGATCCGCCCGCCTCGGCCTCCCAAAGTGCTGGGATTACAAGCGTGAGCCACCGCGCCCAGCTTCTTTCAGCTCACACAGAATCCCCATTATCATTCCTGTTAGCAAACATTTATTGGGCATTTTTGTGTTAAATAGGATCTTGTTTGTCTAAAATGTTTTATATACTTTAAAGCATCGTGCAAAGATGATACTGTGCTTGGTGGATTCATGGACTCCAAAAATACCATGCTCTGTATTTTACAGGTAGGAAAACTAAGGCCCTGGAAAAGAAGAGACTTACTAATCATCTTTCCCTACTTTATTTCTCTTTGTTTCTTTCTTTTTTCTTTATAAAAAATTTTTTTGGCCTGGTGTGGTGGCTCATGCCTGTAATCCCAGCACTTTGGGAGGCTGAGGTGGGCAGATCACTTGAGGTCATAAGTTCGAGACCAGCCTGGCCAACATGGTGAAACCCCGTCTCTACTAAAAACACAAAAACTAGCCAGGCATAGTGGTGAACACCTGTAATCCCAGCTACTTGGGAGGCTGAGGCAGGAGAATTGCTTGAACTCGGGAGGCAGAGGTTGCAGTGAGCCAAGATTGCACCACTGTACTTCAGCCTGGGCAACAAAGTGACACTCTATTTCAAAAAAAAAAAAAAAATTAACCCAGTTCATAACTTTCCCTATTTTAAATGATAGCACCAGGCGCTGATGATTCAAGGAGATGAGAAATGCAAGTAATAGTCTAGCTCTTGAGAGAGGACACTGAGAAATGAAGCCCATAGTGTCTAATCCCTCATTTGGACTTTACTTGAAGAGCATGTCCCGATGCCTCTGAGGGTGACCTGGCGACGTAGGAGCTCAAATCTCAAATCTTCAAAGCAAGTTTATAGACAGTAGCAAAACCTAAAAGGGAAGAGGGTACAGGAGTGGCCGGATGCAGAAGAGAACCCATGGCTGCTTGGATCAGACAGTGGGCTGCTGAAGGCAGTGACTGAGATCCTGAAACAAGGTGTAGCTCCCAGAGCAGCTGGTATCTGAAGAAACCTAAGTAGCAGGTGCTGGAGAACCACAGTGTAAGGGCATCGGAGGGATGGCATCATTCATACTCTCGGTCATTTATTCACATTTATTTATTTATTTTTATTGATACATAATGATGTACATATTTGGTGGTTACATGTGATAGTTTATTATTATTATTGAAATGGCGTCTCACTCTGTTGCCCAGGCTACAAAGCAGTGGTGCGGTCTTGGCTCACTGCCACCTCTGCCTCCTGGGTTCAAGCAATTCTTCTGCCTCGGCCTCCCGAGTTGCTGGGATTACAGGTGCCTGCCACCACACCTGGCTAATTTTTTGTATTTTTAGTACATGTTTGCCAGGCTGGTCTGGAACTCCTGACGGCAGATGATTCACCCACCTCCGCCTCCCAAAGTGCTGGGATTACAAGTGTGAGCCACTGCACCCAGCCATGATAATTTAATACATTCATATAATTTGTAAAGATCAAATCTGTGTAATTGGGCTATCCATTATCTTAAATATTTGTCTTTTCTTTGTGCTAGAAATATTCAAATTATTCTCTTCTAGTTTTTTGTTTTTTTTGTTTTGTGACAAGGGCTCACTATGTTGCCCAGGTTGGAGGGCACTGGCTATTCATAGGTGCTATCCAAGTGTACTACAGCCTCCAACTCCTGGGCTCAGGCAATCCTCCTGCCTCAGCCTCCCGAGTAGCTAGGACTCCAGATGCATGCCACCATGCCTAGTGTCACTCTCGTTTATGAAGCACCTATTCCGTTTCATGTCATGGGATCCTGGCACAGAGAGCAGGCAGGAGTCCACACAGGCAAGGTGTCAGCATGGGGGATAATCAGGACTAGTGTTAAGCAGGGTAAGGATAGGCTTGGGAGACACATTTACACTTTGTGAGTGGAGCAAGAGTCGTTCATTCAACGATAAACATCTTCAAAGTATATTCTATACGCCAGTAAAGTTCTAGACATGGAGAACAGTGGACAAAACGCCCTTGTAGACATTACATTCTAGTGGGGAGGGGCAGATAGACAATCAATAAACTACCGTCTATAATATGGCAGATGGTGATTCATGCTATGGAGAAAAAAAACGGATCAGGACAGGGGGATAAAGCGTGCCAAGGGGAAGGGATTTCAACTGTAGGCCTCAGTGAGGAGGGGATGTTTAAACAAAGACCTGAAAAAGGTTAGGAAGCAAAAGCCATAGGGCTACTGGTAGAGGCAGATGGTACAGCAAGTGCAAAGGCCCTGAGGTGGGATTGTGCCTGCTGCATGCACACTTGCAATGAAAAGTCACTAGTGAGGCTGGGTGTGTGGCTTGCACCTGTAATCCGAGCACTTTGAGAGGCTGAGGCAGGCAGATTGCTTGAGCCCCAGAGTTTGAGACCAGCCTGGGCAACATGGTGAAACCCCTTCTCTACAATAAAAAAAAAAAAATATATATATATATATATACACACACAAAAAAATTAGCCAGGTGTGGTGTCACGTACCTGTAGTCCCAGCTACTTGGGAGGCTCAGGTGGGAGGACTGCTGGAGCCCAGGAGGTCGAGGCTGCAGTGACCCACGATTGCACCACTGCACTCCAGCCTGGGCAACAGAGCAAGACTCTGTCTCAAGAAAAAAAAAAAAAAGGCCAGGCGAAGTGGCAGCTCATACCTGTAATCTTAGCACTTTGGGTGGCCGAGGTGGGCAGATCTTTGAGTCTAAGAGTTCGACACCAGCCTAGGCAACATGGCAAAACCCTGTCTCTACAAAAAATACAAAAATTAGCTGTGCGTGGTGGCACATGTCTGTAGGCCCAGCTACTAGAGAGGTTGAGGTGGGAGGATTGCCTGAGCCTCGGAGGTGGAGGCTGCAGGGAGCCAAGATCATGCCACTGCACTCCAGCCTGGGCGACAGAGCAAGAGCCTGTCTCAGAAAAAAAAAAAAAAAAAAAAGAAGAAGAAGAGAGAAAGTCATTACTAGTGAAACGCATGGAGTGTTTAGTTGCCGCAGGCTGACATTTTCTTCCTGGCAGTTTACAGTGAAATTTAGTAATGAATACCCACACCCACACTCGTAGATCAGAATAGACCACCGCCATAAATACTAGGTCAGGGTCTCCTTCCCAAGCTTAAAACTTCAGGGTGGCTGTTTGTGGGACCCCCCCCACAGGGTCCCCCACCGTGGGCTTAACGCTGTGGGTTCATCTTAGCTTCACTCCCACACCCAGAACAAGGTGACACCCACTGGGCCTGCAGCAAAGGTGGGAATCTTAGGAAAACACAGCTGCAGAGGCTTCAGCTGGTGTGTCAGTGTTCCTCTACATCATGTGCTTGTTGTTTTCAGACTTGCTTGGCTCGGAAAGCTTAGCTTTGGGGCTATAAACTTAATCCCAACAGACCTGAATTGATACCTCTTAATTACGTCTGTGATGCAGTTAATCAACACCCTATTAGGAAGTCATTCAACTTCAACTGTTAAATATTCAGAAACTTTTTACAAGAGAATTGCAACATGTAAGCCCTCTGGCAGGAAGAGATGTTACTAATCTGTTTTGTGTACAGAGAAGTGCTGGCTGACACTTTGCAAAAACGGAGCTGAGCTACCAGTTATATGCTCCTTCATATATTTTATCAAACCAAGAGTTTAAGTCCTGCTGTATAAATAACTGCAAAGCATCTAGTGTAACCACTACCCCAACCTTTCCTGCCTAATTCTTTTGCCTCTTTGTGGCTCCTTTTATCGAGACTTAAATTGGAATTACGTCCTACTTTTCAGAGAGAGAACATTCATTCATTCATTCAACAAGTTTTCAGTATTGTGGCTGGGCGTGGTGTAATCCCAGCACTTTGGGAGGCCAAGGCAGGCTGATCACTTAAGGCCAGGAGTTCAAGGCCAGCCTGCCAACATGGTGAAACCCCATCTCTAGTGAAAATACAAAAAAATTAGCTGGGTGTGGTGGCGCACGCCTGTGGTCCCAGCTACTCAGGAGGCTGAGGCAGGAGAATCACTTGAACCTGGGAGGCAGAGGTTGCCTTGAGCCCAGATCGTGCCACTGCACCCCAGCCTAGGTGACAGAGTGATACTCTGCCTCAAAAAAAAAAAAAGAAAAAAGTTTTCAGTATTGAGTACCTTCTCTGTGCCAGGCACTGCTCTAGGCTTTTGGGATATATTGGCAAATAAAACAAAGATCTCTGCCCTGGTGGAGCTTATATTCAAATGGAAAAAACTGACAAATTTTATAGGGTATTAGAAGTGACACGTGATACGGGAAAAATAAGCAGTGGAACTGAGTATTGTTGGTGGGGTAGGGGGCGGGGGCGGACGGAGTTACAGTGTTAAACAGGGCGGTCAGGGTAAATCACATGGAGAAGGTGAGACGTGGGCGGCTTGAGGAAGATGGGGCAGTAACCAACCGAGTACTGGGAGGAAGAGCAGCGAGGAGAGGGAGCAGCCAGGACGCAGGCCCTAAGGGGGCACATGCTTGATGTGTCGGAGCCCTAAGCAGACCACGTGGTGGGCGAGGAGTGAACCTGAGCAGGACAGGAGGAGGGGATGTCGGGAGAAGGAGGTAGGGAGGGAAGCAGATCGTAGTGCTCTGTAGCCGGCAGAAGGATGTTCACTGGTTTTTCTGGGTTCATGTAGGAACTCAAGCGACCGGACCAACAGAACTGGTTCTTTGCAGAAGCAGAGGGGAGACCTGGACTTTGCTTTTCCTGCGGCCATTAAGCTAATTGCCTGACCTTTGACAAAGTCTTGAGAGCTGCGCTTCAGGGTTGAGAACTAGGTTATTCCTAAAGCTCCTTTCAATTTTGAGATCCTGTGACTTTAGGGAGTCATCTCCGACACGTGGTTTGAACAGTAGAGAAATACCTTGCAGTCCAACATCTCATATGCATCTGCAGCCACCAGAGCTAAAATCTCCAGGCAAGCCTCAGGGCTTCACTGCTTCGGGAATCACGAGACCCCTTTGAAAAGGATTTGCCAAGAACTACAGGACTTCTCTCGAGAGAAATGGAGAGCTACATGTGCACACAGCAGTTGCTGACATTGTAGGGAGTCCACAGCGTCCTTAAAGCACAACCATGGGGCCCCACCTCCCTGCAAGGTGAGCCATGAACTACTCATTCAGAATCCCTGCATTAAGGAGGCTTGGTCATTTCCCCCAACTTTCCTTTTTTTTTTTTTTTGAGACGGAGCCTTGCTCTGTCTCAAAAGGAGACAGAGCTGGAGTACAATGCCACAATCTCAGCTCACTGCAACCTCCATCTCCCAGGTTCAAGCAATTCTCTTGCCTCAGCCTCCCGAGTAGGTGGGAGTACAGGTACCTGCCACCACGCCCGGCTGATTTTTGTATTTTTAATAGAGACAGGGGTTTCACTATGTTGGTCAGGCTGGTCTCAAACTCCTGACCTCAGGTGATCCGCTTGCCTTGGCCTCCCAAAGTGCTGGGATTACAGGTGTGAACCAGCAGGCCTGGCTCCCCACAACTTTCTATTACGGAAATGTTTCATACATTCAGAGAAACTGAAGACCAGTACAGCACAGTCCTGTACATCTTTCATTTAAATTTTTAGGCCGGGCGCGGTGGCTCACGCTTGTAATCCCAGCACTTTGGGAGGCCGAGGCGGGCAGATCACGAGGTCAGGAGATCCAGACCACGGTGAAACCCCGTCTCTACTAAAAATACAAAAAATTAGCCGGGCGTGGTGGCGGGCACCTGTAGTCCCAGCTACTTGGAGAGGCTGAGGCAGGAGAATGGCGTGAACCCGATAGGCGGAGCTTGCAGTGAGCCGAGATTGTGCCACTGCACTCCAGCCTGGGCGACAGAGCGAGACTCTGTCTCAAAAAATAAAATAAAATAAAATAAAATAAATAAATAAATAAATTTTTAAAATGTTAATATTTTCTCTATATATAGTACTTTACCTATCATCGTTTTGTGGTTGTTGACCCATTTGGAAGTTACAGCGATCATGACACTTTATCCCAAAATATTTTCAGCATGTATCTTTTAAGAATAAGAACAGTTTCCTGTTATACCAGAAAACTAACACTAGTTGACCTAAATATCAAATAGAGAGAGGCACTCTAAAAAAAATAATATTCATCTGGGTATGTATCATTGCAATGGGAATATGCATGCTATAGTGAACTATGTAAAGGTTAAAGAAGACGAAGGTTTTTAAAGAAAAGCTGAGGATTATATAATTGTTCTGAGATAATTATCCTTGGCAACAAAGATCAGGAACAAGGGTGGCGCCAGTTTGAGGTTGAACAGCCAGTTGTTTCGGCAGATGTCCTTGCAGAAGTATTTTTTTGTGTAAGGCTCCGATGACCTGTGTGCAAGGTTGCAATTTTTGCAGACTTTTGTGATAGTTTTTGTTTTTGTTTTCAGGCACTTATGCACGACAACCCTCCCTTCATAGCCTTCTCTGGCTCCATTTGTCAGTTTTTTGTTTTGTTTTTAAACACAGGTGACTCCATTTTGATTCTTACAACTCTAACAAACTGACTCTACACTCATATCCAGCCACATTCAAATTCCCTTCATTCTAAGAATTCCTTCAACATAATTCCTTGTACACATTACCAGGATCCAATCAAGGTTCACTTATTACATTTGATTCTTAGGTTTTGCTAGTCTATTTTATTCTGAAACCATCTCTCCATGGTTTTGTTTTTGATTTATTTTCATGATAATGACTTTCGGAAAAGTTCAGACCATTTGTCTTTTTTTTTTTCAATCCTGCTCCTTCTGTAAAGACCATGTCTTATAGAATGTCCTACTTCTGGATTTGACTGCTAGTGTCCTCCAACTTGTTCCTCTATCACCTGCATCCCTTGCAAAGGAGAAACTAGATCTAAAAGTAATTTGTGAGTTTGAATTAAAGTACAACATAATCTGGGAAGTAGTAATCCATTTTCAAGATGTTGACTGGATTAAATGCCTATTTCGGCTGTTGGCTCTTTAGAAGACTGTCTTTGGCTTTATAGGACTCCATCCCCAGGGAGGATCACCTAGGGAGGGATTTGTGGTTATATAGAGACAGGGACAGGGAGAGAAAGAGACCCATCTTCCCTCCTTGTGAAAGGATGAACACTGAATTTGGAATTTAGTCTGGAAGTTGACCACTTTTATTCTCTGGACTTCAATTTCCTCATCCAAAAAATGAAATAACAATAGTTTTATTTTTGATGGATTATTGGGCTCAAATGAGATAACAGATTAGAATTTTTTTTAAGCTCTCCATTTCTCTCGAGAGAAGTTCTGTAGTTCTTGGCAAATCTTTTTTTTTTTTTGAGACAGGGTCTGTCACTCTGTCGCCCAGGCTGGAGTACAGCGTCACAATCACATCTCACTGCAGCTTCAATCTCCTGGGCTCAGGTGATCCTCCTGCCTCAGCCCCCTGAGTAGCTGGGACTACAGGTGTGCGCCACCATGCCTGGCTAATTTTTATGGGTTTTTTTTTGTAGAGACAAGGGTTTGCCATGTTGCACATGCAGCTCTTGAACTCCTGGGCTCAAGCAATCTGCCTGCCTCAGCTTCATCAAAGTGCTGGGATTACAGGCATGAGCCACCAGACCCAGCCCTAGAAAATTCTTTCTATGTAAACTCAGATAGAAGCGGCTTTGCTTTAGGAATTGATAGTAAGTGCAGACACACCTTCAATTCATCTCATGTAAGTGAACAGAGTGTGAATATCTATCTATGTATCTATCTACCCAGCTACCTATTATCTGTCATGATGAACTTCTTCTTTTTTTTTTTTTTTTGAGATGGAATTTTGCTCTGTTGCCCAGACTGGAGTGCAGTGACATGATCTCAGCTCACTGCAACCTTCTCCTGCCTTTGCCTCCCTAGTAGCTGGGATTACAGGCACCCACCAGCACATCTGACTAATTTTTCTATTTTTAGTATAGACAGGGTTTCACCGTGTTGTTCAGGTTGGTCTCGAACTCCCGACCTCAGATGATCCACCTGCCTTGGCCTCCCAAAGTGTTGGGATTACAGGTGTGAGCCACCATGCCTGGCCTCATGATGAACTTCCCAAGAGTTACTGAAATAGTGGTGGGGGTCAGTTTTTCAAGGGTGATTTAATGCGTAGTTCTTAGCTGGGGGTAATTTTGCCCTGCAGGGACATCGGGCACTGTCTGATTACATTTTTGGCTGTTGTAACTAAGGAGCTGCTACTACTATCTAGTGGGTAGAAGCCAAGGATGCTGCTAAACACCCTACAGTGAACAGGACAGCCCCAGTCCCCACAGCAAAGAATCATCTAGCTCAAAATGTCAATGGTGCCTAGTTAGAGAAACCTTGATTTAATGTGAGGCTCAATTAAATACTGAAACTTAGACAAGACTCCTTGACAAATCCTTTGAACATCAGGGTTTGAGGTGACTTACACCAAAATTCCATGCAATAAAATTGCAAATTATATCCATCCTGGGCCACATAGTGAGATCCTGTCTCAAAACGTCAAAAAACTAGCCAGGCATGGTGGCGTGTGCCCATCATCCCAGCTACTTGAGAGGCTGAGGTGCAAGGATGGCTTGAGCCCCGGAGGTCGAGGCCACTGCACTCCAACCTGGGCAACAGAGTGAGACCCTGTCTCAAAAAAATTTGCAAATTAGGAATTGAAGTAGAAAAACAGAAAGAAAAAAATGAAGAAATAAATATGTTAATTATTTCAATCAACATAATTGCTATGGCTCAAATGAGTTTCCTCTAAGGCTAAAAAGAAATCATAATCAATTGTAGTTTTGATTATCAGAAAAGATAATTCCTAAGGAGAATCGCTTTTCCCAAAATAAATTGTAGCTAAATTTTCATAATAAAGTTTTTTTTATAATATGGGGAACAATGAGTGATATGTAGACGGGAAGGACAATGTTTTTAATATTTGTGCAAAAATGTAGCAGTAAGTTCCATATGGATATTTACTAAAGTAACTTTGATTAAAGCTATGAGGGAAATATTAAGATGAAATTTTGTTAAGGTGATTCAGTGAGGGACTGTATTAACAGGATTCCATATGGAGCCTTCTCAAGGTCTAATTTGATAATTCTGAATTATGGTACCCTGGGGGAATATAAGGTTTAAGTAAAGGCACAACGGTCTAATTTGATAATTCTGAATTATGGTACCCGGGGGAATATAAGGTTTAAGTAAAGGCACAACTGAATCATGGCCTAGAGCCTTTATTATGTTATTTTGAACTCACATGAGCCCAGGAGTTCAAGAGCTGCATGTGCAACATGGCAAACCCTTGTCTCTACAAAACACACAAAAATTAGCCAGGCATGGTGGTGCACACCTGTAGTCCCAGCTACTCGGGGGGCCAAGGCAGGAGAATCACCTGAGCCCAGGAGGTTGAGGCTGCAGCGAGCTGTGATTGTGATGCTGCATTCCAGCCTGGGTGACAGAGTGACAGACCCTGTCTCAAAAAAAAAAAAAAAAAAGTATATTTGTAAATATACTGTTTTTAAAATAATGATATTTTTGAGATATTAGTCATGCATCCTAAAAAATAAGCCTTTTAAAGTCAGTTTATAGTATATTCACTGAGTTGTGCAACCATTGCCACTATCTAATTTCAGAATATTTTCATTGCTCCCAAAAGAAACCTTGTATCCATTAGTAGTCACTGCCTATTTACCGCTTTCCCATGTTTCTGGGATCGTGTCCATTTTAAGTTTTGTGTATGGTAAGAGGAACGAGTCTGCTTCACTCTTTTGCATATGGATATCCAGTTGTTTCAACATCATTTGTTAAAAAGATTATTCTTTCTCCCATTGAATTGTCTTGGCACCCTTGTTGAAAATCAGTTGACCAGAAATGTAAGGGTTTATTTCTGAATCTTCAATTCTATTCCATTGATCTACATGTCTAGCTTTATGCCAGTACCACACTGTCTTGATTACTGTAGCTCTGTAGTAAGTTTTAAATTTGGAAGTGAGTCCTTCAAATTTTTTCTTTGTTTAAACAATTGTTTTAGGCTGGGTGCAGTGGCTCACGCCTGTAATGCCAGCACTTTGGGAGGCCAAGGGAGGGGGTGGATCACCTGAGGTCAGGAGTTCGAGACCAGCCTGGCCAACATGGTGAAACCCCGTTGTTTCCACTAATACAAAAGTTAGCTGGGCATGGTGGCATGTGCCTGTAGTCTCAGCAACTAGGGAGGCTGAGACAGGAAAATCACTTGAACCTGGGAGGCAGAGGTTGCAGTGAGCCGAGATTGCGCCATTGCACTCTGCCTGGGTGACAGAGTGAGGCTCCGTCTCAAAAACAAAACAAAACAAAAATAATTGTTTTGGTTATTTCTGCTCCCTTGTATCTGCAGATGAATTTTAGTTTTCTTTTTTTGTGATGTCTTTTTAAGGGGTTTGGTATCAGGTTAGTACTGGCCTTGTAAGTTGGGAAGCACTTCCTCCTCTTTTTTTTGTAACGGTTTGTGAAGAATTGATACCAATTTTCCTTAAAATTGTGTACATTTATCAGTGGTCATCTGGTCTTGGGCTTTTCTTTGTGGGACGTTTTTTGGTTACTAATTTCATCACCTTACTTGTCTAGATCAATTTGGATTTTCTGTTTCTTCTTGAGTCAGTTTTGATAGTTTGTACCTTTCTAGAAATGTATCCATTTTAGTTATCTGATTTGTTTGCATACCACTACTTATATTTCTTTATCATTCATTTCTATAAGGTCAATAATAATTCCTCTCTTTAATTTCTTTTTTATTAGAGAGAGAATCTCACTATGTTGCTTGTCCTGGTTTTGAACTCCTGGGTTCAAACAATCGTCCTGCCTTGGCCTTCCAAGTGGCTGGGACTACAGGCCTGTACCACCAATACCTGTTTTGGTTTTTTTTGAGACGAAGTCTTGCTCTATCACCCAGGCTGGATGCAGTGGCGCGATCTCAACCCACTGCAACGTACGCCTCCTGGGTTCAAGGGATTCTCCTGCCTCTGCCTCCTGAGTAGGTGGGATTACAGGCAGGCACCACCATGCCTGGCTAATTTTTGTATTTTTGGTAGAGACGGGGTTTTACCATGTTGGTCAGGCTGGTCTCGAACTCCTGACCTCGTGATCTGCCTGCCTTGGCTTCCCAAAGTGCTGGAATTACAGGTGTGAGCCACCGTGCCCGGCCACCAATACCTTTTTATTTTTTTCCCTCCTTCCCCTCCTTCCTTTCTTTGTCACTCAAAAACATCTGAGGTCTCTTTCATTTTTTTTTTTTTTTTTTGAGACGGAGTCTCACTCTGTCACCCAGGCTGGAGTGCAGTGGCGCGATCTTGGCTCACTGCAAGCTCTGCCTCCGGGGTTCACACCATTCTCCTGTGTCAGCCTCCCAAGTAGCTGGGACTACAGGTGCACACCACCATGCCTGGCTAATTTTTGTATTTTTAGTAGAGATGGGGTTTCACTGTGTTGGCCAGGCTGGTCTCAAACTCCTGACCTCAAGGGATCCGTCGGCCTCCGCCTCCCAAAGTGCTGGGATTATAGGCGTGAGCCACCGCGCCCAGCCTCTTTCATTTTTGATGTTAGTAATTTGAGTTTTCTCTCTAATTTTTGGTCAGTTTAGTTAAACGTTTGTCAATTTTGTTGATATTTTCCAACAATCAAGTTTTGGTTACATTGATTTTCTCTGGTGCTTTTTTTATTCTCTAATTTATTTCTACTCTAATCTTTATTATTTCCTTCCTTTGTAAATATGTTATTAAATGTTTGCATAATACCCCCATCATTTGGATGTGTTATAAATAATATCCCAGTTTTGCTGAATATTTTAGATATTTCTGAATATTTGCTGATATTTTAGAGCTTTAGATATCCCCCCCTCCATTTTTTTCCCATTATTAATGATATTGGCCAGGCTCATGCCGGTAATCCCAGCACTTTGGGAGGCCAAGGCAGATGGATCACTTGAGCTCAGGAGTTTGAGACCAGCCTGGGCAACATGGAGAAACCCCATCTCTAAAAAGAAAAAGAAATATATATGTGTGAACATCTCCACGTAAGCAGAATTTTCTGTTTTAGATTTTTGTATAGGGTAGTAGTAGAAATGGCTTTGGAGCAACACCACGTCCTTCAGTTTACCCAACTACGTGACTGTGGACAAGTTGTTTGTGTTTGGACTTCTTCATCTGTGATGTGGGAATGGGAATTTGTTCTTGGGTATCTAGGTTATGTTATAATTAGGATTGCTTTCCATCATTGAAATATCTAGGGCAGAGGATGTGAACAGTTCTAAATAAACTCAGTACATAAAGAAATATTTTCTATTAGTTCCTTTCTGTGAAAAACAGGGAAAGAAAATAAATACACATCTGTAAGAAGCCACCTCCAAAGTTCCAAAGTAGGTATTTCAAGAATGTGATGGTCTTTTTTTTTTTTTTCCTTTTTCAAATTGGCAACAATTTGAAAAATCTTGCAGGTGAACCACATAGACTAGAAATATGGCAAAAATTAAGAAAATGTTAGGTATGTCTTGAATGCATAAAATATATGTAGATACTAGTCTATGTGTTATTTGACTAAGTTATTGGTAAGGCTTCTAGTCAACAGTAGACTATTAGTAGTTATGATTTTAGGGAGTCAACTTTTTTTTTTTTTTTTTTTTGAGGCAGGGCCTCACTCCGTTGCCAAGGCCAGAGTGTAATGGTTCGATCTCGACTCGATGCAACTTCGATCTCCTGGGCTCAAGCGCTCCTCTCACCTCAGCCTACCAAGTAGTTGGTACCACAGGTGTGTGCCACCACACCCAGCTAATTTTTTTGTACTTTTTCTTTATTATTAATTATTTATTTTGAGACAGAGTCTCACTCTGTCGTCCAGTGTGGAGTGCAGTGGCACCATCTCGGCTCACTGCAACTTCCGCCTCCTGGGTTCAAGCGATTCTCTTGCCTCAGCCACCAGAGTAGCTGGGATTACAGGTGCCCGGCTAGTTTTTATATTTTTAGTAGAGATGGGGTTTCATCATGTTGGCCAGGCTAGTCTCAAACTCCTGACCTCAGGTGATCTGTCTGCCTTGGCCTCCCAAAGTGCTGGGATTCCAGGCGTGAGCCACCGCGCCGGGCCTGAGTGTTGAAACTTATACTCAGAGTTTTTAACGCATGAGGGCTGGCTACCTCAACACCCACACTGGTTAAGGGTCAACTGTATTTTTTATTGTTATTTTTTTCTTAAATTTTTTTTTTTTATTATATTATACTTCAGGGTTTTAGGGTACATGTGCACAATGTGCAGGTTTGTTACATATGTATCCATGTGCCATGTTGATTTCCTGCACCCATTAACTCATCATTTAGCATTAGATGTATCTCCTAATGCTGTCCCTCCCCCCTCCCCCCACCCCACAACAGTCCCCTGAGTGTGATGTTCCCCTTCCTGTGTCCATGAGTATTTTTTTCTTAAATATTTTTGATCCCTGGTTGGTTGATCTGAGGATGCAGAACTGAGGAGGGAACGTGGCTACATGTTGTTGGGGATAAAAAGGTAAATGTGACTCTACTTTTTCTCCTGGAGCTTGAAATCAGCCTGTGAGTATCTGAGTTGGTAAAGCTGGATGAGGTTAGAGCTGAGCATAATTTTTGTTTCTAAAGGAGAGATAAAACCAAGTATCTCAGGAATTGAAAACAGCTATTAGGTACCCCTCGAAGGGATATCTGAGATCCTTAGGGTCCTCAGTCTTCTTTAAATGTATGTGTATTTTAAAAATGAAACCAAGGTCATAAGTGTAATTAAAGGTACCCTAAAGAAATCACATTAGTTTTGAAATGATCATGAGGAATCTACAGCATTAACTTTAGGGAACTTTTTATAAAGCCCCAAGAGGTTTCACGAAGTTGGTCGTCTCTGTTGTTAATATGAGCTATTTAAGTATATTTAAGGAGTGTAGTGACAAAGAGACACGTGGAAATAGCAAGATGTTTCTGGTGTGCTCCACCTTAAAGTCTTGTTCACTTTCTTTTTTCTTTTTTTTCAGATGGAGTTTTGTTCTTGTTGCCCAGGCTGGAATGCAACGGCGCGATCTTAGCTCACCGCAACCTCTGCCTCCTGGGTTCAAGCGATTCTCCTGGTTCAGCCTCCTGAGTAGCTGGGATTACAGGAATGCGCCACCACACCCGGCTACTTTTGTATTTTTAGTAGAGATGGGGTTTCTCCACGTGGATCAGGCTGGTCTCACACTCCCGACTTCAGATGATCCACCTGCCTCGGCCTCCCAAAGTGCCGGGATTACAGGCGTGAGCCACTGTGCCCGGCCAAAGCCTTGTTCACTTTCATTTTGTGGCTGCCGCTGTTGTGAAATTTGCAGAACCTCAAGCTGTTTGGACTCCATCTTCTAGGTTGAATTAGATTACAGGTAATCTCATGGTGGAGGTATATTTTGGATCGACTCACTTTTGAAATGTTTATGAAAGAAATTCCTTGGCTTTGGGACTTCCACACTGGAGCTGGCAATCAGTATCACTTTAATTTACCTATCACAGTGAGGCATCTCTGCTCTGAGGAAAACAAAACAAAACAAAAAAGAAGAGCTAATGGTTCTGTTTTGTTTTGTTGTTTTAGAGACAGGGTCTTGCTCTGTTGCCGGGGCTGGAATGCAGTGACATCATCATAGCTCACTGTAGCCCTTCATCTCCTGGGCTCAAGTGATCCTTCTGCCTCAGCCTGAGTAGCTGGGATGGGACAACAGATGCACGCCACCACACCTGGCTAACTTTCTATTTTTGTAGAGACGAGGTCCCATGCGAGCCACTGTGCCCCGCCTTTTAAACAAATTACCATAAGGAAGCAACATCTTTAGCAAATACAAGATCATAAACATCCTTCTGGAGGTCTTGAGATGTTGACTGTGGTTTATAGGGCAGTGAAAATCTACCTACCTGAGTGGGGCAGTGAGACAGGAGCGTCACCTATGATCCCTCCAGTGAGCAATTCTTTCTGGTGCCGGGAGCCCAAAGGAAACTCAGTCAACCAGCTGCAGATGGGCTTGTTCCGAGTTTGTTCTCGAAGTCAGAACTGCCAGCTCTGCAAATAGGTCACAAGTGACTGGCCGTCCCTGGGCTGCTCACAGGAAGTAGCTGCAAAGGTCAGGGAAAGTTTTTAACGACTATACAGGCCAGTGAATGACAGGCTTTGAGGACCCTCTCTTCTTGGCATCTGAAACAGGCACATGGAGGAGCTGCCTTGGAGACAGAATGACAGCTGTGGTGTTGTGAGCCTCATTCCTCAGCCCCATACAATAGATGTCTCTGCAAAAAACCCAGTTCTTTCTTTTTTCTTTTTTTGAGAGGGAGTCTCGCTCTGTCCCCCAGGTGGAGTGCAGTGGCGTGATCTCGGCTCACTGCAACCTCTGCCTCCCGGGTTCAAGCGATTCTCCTGCCTCAGCTCCCGAGTAGCTGAGATTACAGGTGCCCACCACCACGCCTGGCCAATTTTGTGTTTTAGTAGAGACAGGGTTTTGCCACATTGGCCAGGCCGGCAAAAAGGCCATTTCTATACAGAGGAATCATCTTGCAGGACTCAAGGAATGATTAAGAGGAATCTACAGCATTAACTTTAGAAACTCGATGCAATATTCCCAAGAGGAGTTAAGGTTGGGATAAGTAATCTCTGAATTAATTTCAACCTTGAGATGTTGCGATCCTATGAAGTCACAGACATATTTCTTTTTTCTTTGTTTGAGATGGAGTCTTGCTCTGTCGCCCAAACTGGAGGGCGGTGATGTGATCTCGGCTTACTACAACCTCTGCCTCCTGGGTTCAAGCGATTCTCAGCTTCAGCCTCCTGAGTAGCTGAGATTACAGGTGCCTGCCACCATGCCCGGCTAATTTTTGTATTTTTAGTAGAGATGAGGTTTCACTATGTTGGCCAGGCTGGTCTTGAACCCTGGGCCTCAGGTGATCTGCCCACCTTGGCCTCCCAAAGTGCTGGGATTATAGGTGTGAGTGCCATGTCCGGTCTAGATACATATTTCTATTAATACACATTTGCACGGATCATTTGTTACTGAAGTTTACGCCTTGTGCTTGAGAATGCTATTTCACTGACACAATTGTTATGGTATAAATGTGAGAGGATAGTTACAATCTGGACACTATTTTTTGCTTGTCTTATTGGCCCAGCGACCAGCTTGACACTGGGGACTATGAGTCTCCAAATAATAACCAATGTCTTACTCCAAACAAACAGACAGGATACTGTGGAGCCAGGGTCAGCAAACATTTTCTGTGAAGGGCCAGATAGTAAATATTTTGGGCTTTGTGGGCCATATGGTCTCTGTCACAACGATTCAACTCTGCTGTCGTAACGAAAAAGCAGTCAGACAATATGTAAATGAATGGGCATGGCTGTGTTCCAGTAAAACCACAAAAACAGGCAGCTAGCTTTGGTGTGGGGCCCGAAGAGCTTGGACTCTGAAGCCAGGTTCAAATCCTGGCTTTCTCACCTTCTAGCTCCGTTACCTTAAAGAACTTCATTATCTTCTTTGTATTTTAGTCTTTTCATCTCTCAATTAGTGACAGTACCTAACAGTGTTGTTATAAAGATTAAATGAGTTAAGTCTGTAAAGTGCTTAACAGTGCCTACCAAGCAGTAAGTGCTATAGCAGAATGTGTTAGATAATTAAACATCCTGTGCTGTGGGTAATATTATTCTCATTACGATTTGGATTCAAATAAAGAAATACATGACCTAGAAGAAGGCTGCGACTTGAACTCAGTTTCCCCATCTCTAATATTAATACAATTGCACTTTTCTCATCAGAGGACAAATCATTACATCGAAACACAGGGAAATTCCCCATGACAGCCTATGAGTCAGGCCTTGGCCCCTAAAGCCAAAGTCTTTTTTTTTTTTTTTTTTTTTTTTTTTTTTTTGAGATGGAGTCTCACTTTCTTGCCCAGGCTGGAGTGCAGTGGTGTGATCTTGGTTCACTGCAATGTCCGCCTCTGGGGTTCAAGTGATTCTCCTGCCTCAGCCTCCCGAGTAGCTGGGATTACAGGCGCCCACCCCCACGCCCAGCTAATTTTGTGTATTTTTAGTAGAGATGGGGTTTCACCACATTGGCCAGGCTGGTCTTGAACTCCTGACCTCAGGTAATCTGCCCGACTCAGCCTCCCAAAGTGCTGGGATTACAGGCATGAGCCATTGCACCTGGCCAAGCCAAAATCTTAAAGGACTACTTGTATTTCTTCTCTCCCCACCCATACAAGGAATTATTATACACAGCAGTGTGCTGGGGCTGGTGTGTATTGGCTCACTCGTGCTGGCTATTAAATTTTCAGGAATTTGGGCCAGGCGTGGTGGCTCACACCTGTAATCCCAGCACTTTGGGAGCCATGGTGGGCAGATCTCGTGAGGTCAGGAGTTTGAGACTAGCCTGGCCAATATGGTAAAGCCCCAATCTCTACTAAAAATACAAAAATTATCTGGGTGTGGTGGCGGGCACCTGTAATCCCAGTTACTCAGGAGGCTGAGGCAGGAGAATCGCTTGAACCTGGGAGGCGGAGGTTGCAGTGAGCCAAGGTGGTGCCATTTTACTCCAGCCTGGGCGACAAGAGCAAAACTCCATTTCAAAAACAATAAAATAAATAAACATAAAAATTTTCAGGAATTTCATGAAGCAGTAGGGAAACTCTTGGTACCTTGAAATTGGCTGTGGTGGGAGCATTTACAGCATTAAATTGGCAGGCACCACACAGTCAGAGCTTTTAATCTCTTGGAGAACTAGGTTCAGCACACTGGCCCTACGCCAGCAGTAAGCACTCCTCCAGGAGGGACCCCGTATCCTGAATAGCCAGTTGGTAAACAATATTCAGTGTCATGTGAACTGCCATATCCTAGGGCACCATGACCTCAGAAAAATGCCAGGCGCATGCTTTTGCCTCATGGCAGAGGCAAACAGTTTATACATGCTTTGTTTAGAGACAGAAACAAGTCAGTGATGGCCCTGGACTGTGATTTGTAGACATCTGACTTAACAGTCCTGCTCTCTGTTCCCATTCCAGTACACACACACACACACACACACACACACACACACACACACTGGCCTGCGTAGGTCAAACTAAATGGGAACTGAATGGCTTAGGAGGCACTAAAAGAAAGAGAGATAGAGCTTGTTGGGCAAACATCATAATCATAATCAAAGTACTTTCTTTTCTTTTTTTTCAGACGGAGTCTCCCTCTGTTGCCCAGGCTGGAGTGCAGTGGCATGATTTAGGCTCACTGCAGCCTTCACCTCCCAGGTTCAAGCAGTTCTCCTGCCTCGGCCTCCCAAGTAGCTGGGATTACAGGCACCTGCCATCATGCCTGGCTAATTTTTGTATGTTTAGTAGAGACGGGGTTTCGCCATGTTGGCCAGGCTGGTCTCGAACTCCCAACCTCAGGTGATCCACCTGCCTCAGCCTCCCAAAGTGCTGAAATTACAGGCATGAGCCACTGCACCCGGCCTCAAAGTACTTTTAATGGACAGTTTTTCTAGGAAAGGCAACGAGTGCTGTGTTTGTTTTGTTTGCTTGTTTTGCCATTTTTTAATGGCAAAAGGTCTTCATAATCTAAACATGTGACCTCCAACCTTTTGTGGAGGCAGCAGAGGGAATACAAACAAGGGCTGAACTGAGTCAGAGATTCTTAGATGAGACACTCCCTCATGTGAAGTTGTGAATCTCATTTTTCTTCTCTATAAAAGGAGAATCAAAACAATTCCATTGCTAGTCTGACATCGTTGTGAAAATCAATGCTAACTTGTTCTCCACTTACTCAGCATACTTTCTGACTACCGCTGTGTGCTGTGAGGGGCTGAGGATCCAGATGTGGCTGAGGAAGGTCCTGGCTCATGAGGAGCTGGAAGTCTGGGTGCTTAAACAGATAATCCAGAGTTTTGATGCGAGATGGTGAATCACTCTGGCTTCATTTGGTTGTAGTGATCAAGAGTTTGGCTCTGGAGCAAAGTGTCTGGGTTTGAATCCTGGCTGTGCTTTTCGGTGAGTTATTGAACATATCTTTTTCCATTCTGTAAAATGGGATTGTTAAGCCTTCCTCTATTTCATCTGTAAGCAGAAATAATAATAGTACCTCCTTCCTAGAATTGTTATAAAGATTAAATGAGATCATATATGTAAGGTTTCTTCAGTTTCTTCATCTATAAAAATGAAAAGAATAGTAACTACTATTTTTAGTGTTGGCATTGTTGTGATGATTAAATGAGATAATACATGAAAGTATTTAGAACCTTAGAAAAAAAAACATGATGAATAAGGTAGACTCATGGAAAACAAAAAAACTAAATTGGTGCTTATTCAAGGTTGTAAATGCAGTGAGACAAATATGCACTAAAGAGGAATTCTTTTGTTTTATTTTTTGAGATGGAGTCTTGTCAGGCTGGAGTGCAGTGGCACGATCTCGGCTCACTGCAAACCTCCGCCTCCGGGTTCGAGTGATTCTCCCACCTCGGCCTCTTGAGTAGCTGGGATTATAGGTGCCTGTCACCACACCTGGCTAAGTTTTGTATTTTTGGTAGAGATGGGGTTTCATTATGTTGGCCAGGCTGGTCTCGAACTCCTGAGCTCAAGTGATCCACCCGCCTCGGCCTCCCAAAGTGTTGGGATTACAGGGGTGAGCCATGCGCTCAGCTAAAGAGGGATTCTTAGCCTGGGAATCAGGGAAGGCATTTAGAGATGATATCTGAGATGGTAAATTCATTCATTCAGTTATCCATCAGGTGCAAACATTTGAGTGTCTATCACATGCCAGGCTTCATCTAATGCTGGGTCTACAGTGATAAACCAAACTGACTTATTTCTTTACCAGTAGCAGCACAAAGAGATGGTTTGGGTGGGGATGGGGGATTTTTTTTTTTTTTTAAGAGCTGAGATCTCACTATGTTGCCCAGGCTGGAGTGCAGTGGCACAATCATAGCTCACTGTAAACTCAAACTCCTGGGCTTAGGCAATCCTAGAAATCCTCCCACCTCAGCCTCCCAAGTAGCTGGGACTACAGGCATCTGCCACTGTGCCCAGGTGAGAATGATATTTTATGTGCCCGTTTCCCATAATCCCAAAAGTCCTTCTCACATTCACATTTACAAAAATAAATAACCGTTATTTTTTCAATCTTACATAAGTGTCATACAACCACAGCCTTGAGATAAATACAATAACAACACAGTAAAAATACTATAAATAAAAATGTTTGCATAGCATTTACATCATATTATAAGTAATCTAGAGATGATTTAAAGTATAGGTGATGGGTTGTGGTGGCTCATGCCTGTAATCCCAGCACTTTCGGAGGCTGAAGCAGGTGGATCACCTGAGGTCAGGAGTTCAAGACCAGCCTGGCCAACATGGTGAAACCCTGTCTCTACTAAAAATACAAAAAAGTAGCCGGGCGTGGTGGCGGATGCCTGTAATCCCAGCTACTCAGGAGGCTGAGGCAGGAGAATTGCTTGAACCCAGGAGGCGGAGGTTGCACTGAGCCAAGATCGTGCCATCGTACTCCTGGGTGACCCAACGAGAGACTCTGTTTAAAAAAAAAAAAAGTACACGGGAGGATGCATATAGGTTACATGCAAATACTATACCCTTTTATCCAAGAAACTTAAGTATTTTTGGATTTTGGTATCCACAGAGGTTCTGTGGATATCTGTAGATATCGAGGGACAACTATATATGCATTTAAGCCCAAAGTTGAACTTATAAGTTAGTCAGGCAAGAAAAAAAGGGAAGGGAAAGAATAGATTGTACAAAGACCCTGAGGCAGGAAAGAGGTTGGTGCGTTTGAGGAATTGAAAAAAGGCCTAGTGTAGTTGGAGTAACTTGGGGAAGGGGTCTGTGGTGAGAAGACAGGGAGAGCAGAGGAGTGCCAGTGAAGGGGGAAGTGGTGGACAGGTCACATCCTGCACTGGACTTTGTGGACCCAAGAAGTTCATCTAGTATTCTAAATGAGATGGGAAGCAAGTGAAAGCTTTTATCAGCAGCTCTGCTTGAAGTCACATAAACTAATACTCTGGCTGCTGTGCAATAATGCACTGGAGGTGGGCAAGGGCAAAAGCAGAGGAACCTGCTGGGAGTGAATGTACTAGTGCCAGGTGAGAGATGAGGGGGCATGCCAGGTGAGAGATGGAGGGGGCATGCCAGGTGAGAGATGGAGGGGGCATGCCAGGTGAGAGATGGAGGGGGCATGCCAGGTGAGAGATGGAGGGGGCATGCCAGGTGAGAGATGGAGGGGGCATGCCAGGTGAGAGATGAGGGGGCATGCCAGGTGAGAGATGAGGGGGCATGCATTATTCTAGTGGCAGTGGAACTGGGAGCGAATGCACTAGTGCCAGGTGAGAGATGAGGGGGCATGCATTATTCTAGTGGCAGTGAAGATGGAGAGATGGGGAAGGATTTGAAATGGACTTGGTGTTGGATTGGATGGGGTGGTGAAGGAGAGGGAGGTGTAAAGAATGACTCCCAGGTTTTGGGCTTCAGCAGTTGTTTGGGTGACAACGTCTTTGCTAAGGTCAGGAGGCCCAGGAGAGAGGAGCTGGTTTGGGGAAGAAAGGCAACAGTTAAGTTTGGGATAAGTGAACTCATCTGGCACCAGTGAAACCCCATGTGAAAATGATAGCGAGGAACGGCCAAGGGACTCTGAGGTGTGGCCTGGTCTGCAGGCGTGGGGTTGACATTTTTTTTGGGACAGAGTCTTGCTCTGTCATCCAGGCTGGAGTGCAATGGTGCCGTCTCAGCTCACTGCAGCCTCCGCCTCCTGGGTTCAAGTGATTCTCCTGCCTCAGCCTCCCAAGTAGCTGGGATTACAGGTGCGCGCCACCACGTCTGGCTAATTTTTGTATGTTTAGTGGAGATGGGGTTTCACCATGTTGGCCAGGCTGGTCTCAAACTCCCGACCTCAGGTGATCTGCCCGCCTCGGCCTCCCAAAGGGATTAAAGGATTAATCCCTTTAATCCAAAGGGATTAAAGGCGTGAGCCACCACGCCCAGCCTCAGTTGACAGTTATTAATGTACATGCAGATGACAGCTATAGCCATAGTAGATGAGGCCACCAGGGGAAAGCATGTGGATCAGTCCTCTTATCTTTTTTGGGGACCCAGACACCTTTGAGAAGCTGCTAAAAGCTCCACTGCTTCCTTTGAAAGTATTTGCATCCAAGTTTAAGGAGCTTATAGATCCTTCTGAAGCTGGTCCACAACTCTTGTAAGGTCAAGAGATGTCAAATTAAAAACAAACAAACAAAAAACAACAAACCTTGTATAGACACAGGAATGGATCCTGGGTTGAGCCCTGGGGAACAGCAACATTTAGAGAAGGACAGGGGAAGCACCTGCGGAGGCTGAGACAGAGTAGACAAAGAGAAACGGGGAGGAAGAATTCCAAAATACAGTATGTCATCAAAACTAACAGCAAAGTGTCTCAAGGATAGGAGATGCATGCTGCTGAGAGAACTAGAAAGATAAGGCCTGCAAAGTGTCCTCCGGAGTTGGCAACAGTAATATTTTGGGGAGGCCTAGCCCCTGGAGTTGGCCTAACAGCAGTCATTTTTGTGGCGAGCTAGCTCTGTTAGGAAGAGGCTTTGCCCCTCTGGAGTGGGAAAAGAGACCCTGGGGCCGATGTAGGATGATGCGCAGATTTGCCGGTGGGAAGATGAGGATGTTCCCTCTTGATGGTGTAGGTTTTCTTAGTGAAATAGGAGGTAAGGGGACAGTGAGAGGGAAGGGCATGCAAAGATGGGGGTTTTGAGGATGGAGGAGTTGTGAAATAGCCTTTGTGAGAAGTGAAGTCAGACCTTACTAGCATGACTGTTACCCCTGTGCAGCTGCAATCAGGGTTGGCGCTTACAGTGAGTAGGATCAGAGGAGGGAAGCAGTGGGCTTGGACCCAGAATCATCATGACTTGAGAACCAGTAAGCCTTCTAGAACTTCTCCAGACTGTTCCACTCCCTTTCTCTTGCCTATGTTGGGTTTCCCCTCTTTTTCTTGCACCTTCTTTTCCCTCAACCTATAAACATGCTCAAGCCTTTCCTGGTGACTCAGCACTTCCTCTAAAGCCAGTGTCCAAATTTTTTTTTCACCATTCTCAAAACATCTGTAACAGAAAAGTTTTTGGAATATCCAACTGCTCTTCTCTTTTTCCTATAGCTTTCCCTTCTTGCCTGGCTGCATGTTGCCTTACTTTGGCTGCACCTCAAATTCTGGGGCTCTTTGTGATCTTTTAAAAGCCCGAACGTGTTGATAGGTTCATGCCGGGTAGCTTGGAGGTATACACTGCAGCCAGAAGCCTAGGGGAACTCTTAGGATTTTAAATGGAGTGCATTGTAGTTCACTCTGAAGGCTGAATTTGTCTAACAGTTCAGGCTGGAAAGGATGGATGCCAGTGGGAACCACTGTAGGAATTTTTTTTTTTTTTAGATGGAGTTTTGCTCTTCTTAGCCAGGCTGGAGTGCAATGGCGCGATCTCAGCCCACTGCAACCTCCATCTCCCAGGTTCAAGCGATTCTCCTGCCTCAGCCTCCCAAGTAGCTGGGATTACAGGCATGTGCCACCACACCCAGCTAATTTTGTATTTTTAGTAGACATGAGGTTTCACCATGTTGGTCAGGCTGGTCTTGAACTCCTGACCTTGTGTGATCCACCAGCCTCGGCCTCCCAAAGTGCTGGGATTACAGGCATGAGCCACTGCGCCCGGCCCACCATAGGAATTTGAGGCTTATTAAGGAGGTGAAATAGATAGGACTTGGTGATTGGGTAAGGCAGAGGGCTGAATTAAGAATGACTCACTCATTCCCAACTTTCTAATTCTGATGACTGTGGAGATGGTGGTGCCAACAGCTAAGGGAGGGGCAGCTATGAAAGCAGAGAATGAGTGCAGTTTTGGAAATGTCCAGTTTGGGGTGTCTCTGTGATATCTAGCTAGAGCTGCCTGGCAGGCAGGTGGATATTTGGTTCTAAATTTGGTGGAAGGGGTCTGGGTTGGAAGTTGCTAACTTGGGAGCTGCATCCATGAGGATGCAGGCAATCCCAGGAGAATGAGTGAAGTGAGAAAAGTTGTTGGCTTAGAGTGGAATCCTGAATTTAAGGTGCAGATTCACAAGTAGATGCTACCAAGGAGGCAGAGGCTTTACTTACCTTCATGTGACAATTGAGAGAGTTCACTCTTCTGAAACCAAGGTAGTAGAGAGATTCCAGAAGGTGAGAGCCATCCCAAGGTGTCAGTTGTAGCAGAAAGAACCAGAGAGATAAGGCCTGAGGAATGCTTGCAAAGTTTGGCAAAATGAAAGTCATGAGTTACTCTTGCCTGAGCAAGGTCTTGAAGGGTTAGAGTTGGGGAGGAGAAGCCAGAATGCCAAGTGTTGAGAAATGAGGAAGCAGAGGCAGCCAGGGAAGACCACTGTTTGAGGTCCGCATGAAACACTTGGAAGCTAGTTGGAGGGGGCATTTCAGGAGGAGGTTGGCTTGATAATTTTGTTTATAGGACTTGGAGAGGCCAGCCTGTTTAAAGGCTGAGAGGAAGCGGCAAGGCAAAGAAGCCTGGGAGGTGGGGGAGGAGGATTTTAGGGCCAGACCCCACCCAGACCGTTCTTGTGGTTTGCCCAACACTACCACACCCCTTATCTCATTTAATCATTTCAACACCACCAGGTTTGAAACAAACAGTGAGGTATGAAACAAAACGGTGAGGCCAGGGATTGGGAAGAGAAAGCTGTGGCTCCATCTCGGTCCAGCGTGCTGTCCACACCAAGAGGCGAGCAGAAATGCCAGCCTCACACAATCTAGGGGACCAGGGGTGGCTGTGGCGCGCTCCTGCCCGCGGGAGGTGTTATCAGTGTCGCGGACTCGGGGCGGTGTGCTGCCCCAGTGAGATGTCATCACGTGCGTGGACCAGGGGTGGCGGCCCTGGTAAGTGTCCAGGGACTAAGGGCTCCCTGCTCCCCAGGTGTGGTGGACGGGGTCTGCGTGCATGCTGTCCTCTAAGACGCTAAGGCGGCTGAGTTCTGTAAGAAGCGGCAAGAAGAACAGTCACGGAGCGGGCCAGGCACAAAGGGCGCAGGCCAGGTGGCTCCAGGCGGAAAGATGGCCGCAGCCCGAGGCTGCAGGTGGCCGGGCGCGCTCTCTGCGCTGGTCGCGGAGAGGACGCCGCGAAAATCAAACCCGCGACTTGGAAATCCGGCTGCGGCCCTACCCCGAGATAAGTCTTCTGCGGAGGAAAGTATTTAATTTGCATCCAGACGGTCGGAAGAGGCGCCTTCCCGTCGGAGGCGAGCCGCGGGCGCGTGGAAGCTTTCTCGTGTGCGCTCCTCCCTGCCCTCCGGCTGCGGCCGGGGCGCAGAGTCCGTGGTCATATGAGAATGACAGTTTTTTGTTTGTTTGTTTTGGCGGGGGCGAGGGTGGCTAAAGGAATGAAAGAGCCTTGCATTGGGAGCTGGGCTCTGGTTTCCTCTCCACCATTCTAGCACAAGCTTCCTCCATGGCCATGACTCCGGGCAACGTCTGTCTAGTCACTGAGCCTCAGTTTCCCTGTTCATAAAATGGGAGCTTGGACTATGATGTTGTCACAGCCCAAAGGGAATGAAGTGGGATTTGCCGTCCCATTTCATCCCACCAGAAAAGCCGCCCTCCATTAGCCACCCCGGCCTGACACCCAGCGTTTTTGGACGGCCTCGCCTCCCCTCACCTGCCTCTTTCTTTCTTTTGCCCGTTCGAGGGTGGCAAAGGCGATGGGTGGGCGGGGCCTACAAATCGCCCCGCCCCTTCCCCGCCTCCTGACGTCGCCCGCGCCCCTCCGCCCTCCGCGCGGGGATGAAGCCGCCACGTGACCTCACATCCGGCGCGGGAGTCCTGAGCCCGCGCGCGCTCCCCCGCCTGCCCGCCGGCTCTCCCCGCAGCGTGATCGGGCGCTGCCGCGGAGGGGAGGGGGGTTCTCTACGTCGCTGGCGGCGGGGGGCCGTTTCGGAGTGCAGACCGCCCCCCTCCCCTGCCCACCTCCCGCCGCCCTCCCTTGTTCTCTCCCTGCCGGCTGCACGCCGCCGCCGCGGGCGCGGAGGAGGAGGAGAGCGCGGACGTCCCAGGGCCGGCCCGGCCCCGCCGCGGCGCCTCCTTCCCTCACCGTGAGCCGCAGCGCGCGGCGCCGGCCAAGGGCAATGGGGCTGGGCTGAGGCGAGGCGGCGGCGGCGACAGCGGCGGCCGGGTCCACCGCGGCCCCTGGGGCTGGTGCGGCCGCGAGGGAGGCCGCGGAGGAGGCGGCGCGGCGGCGGCCGGTGAGCGGCCCCGGTGAGCGGGGCGAGGGGCGGGTGGGCGGCGGCGACGGGGGAGGTCGAGGAGGCGAATGGTGTTGTCGGGGCGGCGGGTACCGGGCGAGGTCGCTGCCAGCCTTCTCTGGCCGGAGTTGGGCATCGCGGGGACGGGGAGTGTCGGGGACAGGTGAGGCCAGAGCAGGAGCCCACGCGGTGGGTGCGAAGGCCTGGGGGGGACGCGCTGCCTGCCGGGGGCGAGCGTGGGGGCCGGGCGCGGGGTAGTTGGTAGTCAGCCCTTTCGGAAAGTCCTGTGGGAGGTGGAGGTCCTGTGGGCAGAGGCGGTAGGGGTGCTGGCAGGGCCCTCGATGGGTCTGTGCGGGACCGTAGCTCGTCCTCAGCCGTGGAGTATGGAGCTGCTTGCCATCTCCGCATTTTACAGATAAAAGGAGTGAGTGCCGTGGAGGAAAAGTGACTTCTGACTTGCCTGAGGCCTCCCACTCGGACTCTGTGGCAGTGAGGACTAGAAAAACCCAGGGCCCGTTCCCCTAGCAGTGCTCTCGTGGCCACTGTCGCTATGGCTTTTCTGTCTCTCCATTCTCTTCACTGAGTCAGATTCTGGTGGAAGTATGACCTCTGGCTTTTTTGGGGAGGTGAGGGGTAGGGATGAAGGGGAGGGAATCGGGTTGGGATTGGCAGGAACTCAGCTGGGGGCTTCCCGGTTTGGAAAAAGCTTTGTGACAGGTGTTTATTGTTTCCTGTTCCCATAGATCTGACAGACATCCCTGAATCTTGGTGTTTGGACATAGGAGGTATGAATCACTCACATGATTAACCGCTTTTAATCATCAGTGTCTTAGAGCTATATTTAGTGGTTATATTAGTGCAAAATGAATGGGTATGGAGTCGTACACCTAGAAACAGACTTGTGTTCCTCTATACAATTCTAACTAAATGAGTAGAACATACCTGGGTATGTCATGGCTATTTTAGATCTATGAGGCAGGAAGTTAGAATTTAAAGAATCTAAGAAATGCAGGGACTTGAAAGATTATTGCAAAATAAAGCCCTTAAAAAGTTTCGTTGCTAAAATGAAAGTGTTTCGATTTGATTCCTTTGAAGGGTGAGTACATAATGAACAGTGCTCTATCTTTGGTTAGAACTCAGCCTCTTTACCAAGGCACGTGTATTAATTTTGTTTCACTGGAATATATGTGGCATTATTTCCTCTAGAGGTTTGTTGCTTTGCTGAATAGACTACAGTTGCCAAAAATCAATATGTGTGGGCATCTCATCCTGGTTGGCAACCCCTTTAAGGCATATCAGTGCTTGGAAGTTGTTCGAAATAGTAAACCTATTATTAATGATTGTTGTAGAACATAACTTTTGCTACTATCTTTGATTTGCATTATCCTACCATTAGATCAGGCAGAGAGTGAAATAGTTAAGTGAGATTTTGAGCCTTGTTAGAACAGCAGTGCCTGGCTTTAGTCAGGGGATTGGGTAGGAAAAGTGACACTATTTGGTTGCTTTAAATTTTTTTTTTTTTTGAGATGGCATCTCGCTCTGTTGCCCAGGCTGGAGTGCAGTGGTGTGAACTCGGCTCACTGTAACCTCTGCCTCCTGGGTTTCAGCGATTCTCCTGCCGCAGCCTCCTAAGTAGCTGGGATTTCAGGTATGCGCCACCACGCCCAGCTAATTTTTTGTATTTTTAGTAGAGACAGGGTTTCATCATGTTGGCCAGGCTGGTCTCGAACTACTGCCTTCAGGTGATCTTCCTGCCTAGGCCTCCCAAAGTGCTGGTATTACAGGCGCGAGCCACCGAGCTTGACGGTTGATACTTACGTAGTTAGTTTAGGTCACCAAATACACAGCACACAGAATCCACTTTGGATAAACCACATTATCAAGCTCATTTTGAAATCCTATTTCTGTCTTCAAGATTTTCGAAATTATAAACCACTTTGTTGTCATTCACAGGTATAAAGTTCTTATTTCCATTATCACTCAGACTGAGAAAAAAGACAGAATAAAGACAAAGTTCCATAGGGCGTCCCCATCACTGCTCATTCTCACTGAGTTTGACCATTGAGTAGGTTGTATATCTATAGTGATATGATCTAGTGCCTATCTCCTAAGATTACTATTTATCTTAGGAATAAAGCATATTCATATTCTAAAACCTCGTATTCACAGTAGTTACAAAACCACCACGTTATGCAAGCATAGTTTGATTCAATATATGGAATGGAAGAAGGAAAGAAACCATTATGTGTCAGGAAAAGTGCTCCTTTCTTTACATACGGTCTCAACTAATCCTCAACACTTTCAGGTAACAGTATTTTTCTTTGCTAAAAAAAAAAAAATCAAAGAAGTTAAGCAGATTACACTATAAGCGACTTTGAAGACAGACAGAAACCTAGCTCTGTGTTAATGTGCTTAACATAGAGGTTTCTGTCTCTGGGTTTATGAGGTTAGTTGTATGTGACTAGGCAACATAACAGCTCTGAACCTCAGATTCTGGTGATAAATCAGATATGTCATCTTAATAGGTATCACACACTAGATCACCTTCTTTTAGCACACAACTGTGAACTGTTTTAACTGATAGGTGATAAGCTGCCAACTCCTATTCCATTTGTCATCCATTCAAATATAGCTCCGTTTAACTCTTAGATATTTTGTACCCATCCTTTTCTCCCTTCTCTCTCCCTTCTTAGAATCATATTTCTTATTTTTTAAAGTTTTAAAAACAGTTTTTAATACTGCTCCTTGCAGAACAGGGCTACCCGATAGGCAGTGTGCCCAGAGTAGCCAGAAGAAATTGGAAATTATATTTCTTCTTGGTGTTACCTCTGAATGCATTCTGAATATGCCATATCTCATCTGGATCCAAGAGGTAGCTGATGGGATTTAGCCTTGGTTTTGGAACATAGTTTTTATGAAAATGAAGCTGATTGGCCTATGGAGAGAATAAATCTGTAGTCAAAACCATGTTGAATTTTTCTTGAGATAGGGTCTTGCTCTGTCTCCCAGGCTGGAGTACAGTGGTTCTGTCATGGCTCACTGCAGCCTTGACCTTCTGGGCTCAAGCAGTCCTCCCCCTCAGCTTCCAGAGTAGCTGGGACCACAGGTGTGCGCCATCACACCCAGCTAATTTTTTTTTTTTTTTTTTTTGTAGAGGTGGGTTTTCACCATGTTGCCCAGGCTGGTCTCAAACTCCTGAACTCAAGCAGTCCACCTGCCTTGGCATCCCAAAGTATTAGGGTTACAGGCATTAATCACTGCACCCCATCCTTTTTTTTTTTCCCCAGAAAAAGAGTCCGCTCTGTCACTCAGGCTAGAGTGTAGTGGTACGATCATGGCTCACTGCAGCCTTGAGTTCCTGGGCTCAGGCGACCCTCCTGCCTCAGCAACAAGGGTAGTTGGGACAACAGGTGTGTGCCATCATGTCTGGCTAATTTTAAAAAAAATTTTTTTTTTTTTTTTTTGACGGGGTCTTGTACTGTCATCCAGGCTGGAGTGCAGAGGTGTGATCTCCACTCACTGCAACCTCCGCCTCCCAGGTTTAAGCGATTCTCCTGCCTCAGCTTTCCGAGTAGCTGGGATTACAGGTGCTCACCACCATGCCTGGCTAATTTTTTGTATCTTTAGTAGAGACGGGTTTCACCATGTTGACCAGTCTGATCTTGAACTCCTGACCTTGTGATCCGCCCGCCTCCGCCTTCCAGACTGCTGGGATTACAGGCGTGAGCCACCACGCCCGGCCTTTAAAATTTTTTTGTAGAGATGAGTATCTCGGTTTGTTGCCCAGGCTTGTCTCAGAACTCCTGGCCTCAAGTGATCCTCCTGCCTCAGCCTCCCAAAGTGTTGGAATTACAGACATGAGCCACCTTGCCCAGCCAAAACCATGTTCTAATTAACCACTGAAGTTCAGATAGCATGCAAGAAGCAGGAAATTGTTAGGTTCTCGTTTGAGTTTTGTTGATCATCATATTTTGAGAGTAGAGAAATAAGAGAGGTTCAGATTTCTGCCACATCATTTTAATTAAGATTTAGGTTTAAAAAAAGAATACATTCTGTGCTCAAATGAATCTGGAGAAAAGCAGATATTTGTAAGGTAGAAGAAGGTCCTAATCAGTTATCACTAGATAACTAGTGATTGTAAAAGGAGTTAAAACTATTTGTATTAGTAGGTTATGCACAGTGACTCATGCCTGTAATCCCAGTGCTTTGGGAGGCCAAGGCAGGAGGATGGCTTGAGGCCAGGAGTTTGAGACCAGCCTGAGTGACAAAGCGAGACTTTGTCTTAAAACAGAACCAAAAATAATTTGTATTAATAAGGTTAAAAATAGAGGTAAAATGAGACAACATGAGTAAATGGTAATTGGAAAAAATGATCACTGTTATGATAGTTTAAAAAATGACTTTATGGTAATCAGTAAGAAGGGAGAAAAACGGAATAAAGGAGAGAACTGTCCAAATAAATGCCTGACACTGAGGAAAGTTGTTTGAGGATGGGGATTGCTGAAAAGTTTCCATAAAACGATTCTCTAGAGGGAACTCTGCCAATACCATATCTGTTAACATCTTAGACCCACAGAGCCATATTGGAGCCTTTGCTAGAGTCTGAGATGGTAAAACATTAACTCGAATAGTAAACGTCAAGACCGCAAAATTAATCTGTCAATCAGAATTTTGTCTTTTTTGTTGATTCTTACACTTACTCCCTGTGGATCTTGGTTTTAAATGATCAATTGGCACTCAGAGACTAGTTAGATAAGAAATTAAATTTCCAGAAAAAGTCAGTTAAGTATGTAAAGTAGAATTTCCTAATTACATGGTCTGGAAATTGCTGATGTCTACAGAATCTTTCTCAAGTTTGAAGTAAAAACACTTGTAACTGATGTTGGATGGTAGGGTGAAAGATGGTTCTAGCTCAGTGAGTTTTTCTTATTTTTTTCACAAAGGAGTTGAACATTGAAATAAAGAGGTGTGAGACTGGAAAATAATGCGGAGAGATCATGGATTATTTAGATTAGTTCCTTTTTAGAGAAGAGGAAAGCGAAGTGACAGCATAAAGGATCTGGGGTTAGAACCCCAGATCCTTTCTCTAGCTTGGGTATTCCTTTCACCCTTGCTTTAATTTTGTACTCTGTAGTAATGGCACATCTCAAAACTTTTGCGTTTTTTTTTCCGTTGAGAGCCAACTTTTAAGGGTTGCCTTTGCTTGCTTGACAGACTTCTTGAAACAAACTATTTTTAGTTTGTTTAAAATGAGTCATGGAATTGCTCCCACATATGTGTCTAAGGGTGGTTTCTTTATAGCATCCCTGTTGCTCTGTTGTTTTTTTTCCATTTGTGAAATAGGATGAAATATATATTAGTTATTTATTTTGATATAAAAGACAAGTGTTTTGGGTCCTAATTTTTTTCTCATTGATCTAAAGAGCTGAATAAAGTGCAGTCACTGCTCATGGGGCCTTTGGGCCTAAATTCTCAGATAAAAATCCTGTGTAGTCAAAATTACCCTTGGAAAAAGTCTTTTAAAAAGGCACCAGTTTGAAAACTGGTTGGAAACTGACATTCTGTCTTTCAATTCCAGCGGCCAGTTTTTCCTGTAGTTTTAGAGAGGTCCCTTTTTTGGTGAGCTGGAATCCTCATCAGCTCTGTGAGACCGTTTTGACAGGTGAATGGTCTTTAGATTGACTGAGCATAGCAGATTTATAGTCTTCATTTCATGCTCACTCTGGGACAGGGGTGTAAAGGAAGGCATGCTATCATCATTATTTAAATTATTTTTCTCTGTTGCTCCCCCCAGAGTGTAAGTAGTTGAATTGGTTTTAATTAAGTGCATATATGATGTGACTCCACAGTGTGAATAATGGAGAAATAACTTAGGGCTTTATGAACATCTGCTGTCTCCCTAAGGTTATGCCCCCAAAAGATCTAGTATAATTAAAAGGCTAGGTAATAAAGTTGAGAATATTAGGAGATTATTGGTACTTTCTATCATTCTGAGGGGATACTCAACTACTTTGAGTGCTTTTGTTTTGTTTTTTTAAAGAGTAAATTTATTCCTTACTGCTAGCAAGATCTGCATTGTTTTAAAAGAGTGGTATAAATTATTAATGGCTTCCATGAAATTTAAAGTATCTGAAATATTACTCTGGGGATAGCACAGTAAGAAAACATGAGTATGTAAAAACATGATGGTGGCTAAAAACTTAACAGTCTTATGTCCTGGAAGGGGGCATGGTGTGTTGGATAAAAATGTGGGCTTCAGAGCCATAGTGATTTTGAATTACAGCTCTGTCACATACCAGTCTTACCTACTTACTTACTGGCTTAAGTAAGTCACTGAACGGCTGAGAGCTTTTTTATTTGCCAGATAGAGGTGATAAAGGGTACCTTAGAGAATTGTAAGGATTAGAGTCTGAGTGAAGGGTAACTTATTATTTGTTAACTTAGTAACATTGAAGATACTCAAAACAAGTCAGATGTGTGTGTGCGGTGTGATTGATGATTGCTCTTTGTTTTTTTGTTAACTGGAACAGCAGGCAATAATGTTATATTCAGGCTTTTTATGTCCAAAACACTCCATGATTTTGTATCTTTAGTCGCAACATCCTCAAAAGCTCAAGATGTTAACCTCATGTATCTCCGATATACATTTTATGTATATTTTAGTTTTTCTCTTTACCTCTCTGGTGTGTTTGCACTCTATTTTCTCTCCCATCTTCTGTGTTACTGTTACCCAATGTCTCTGTCTCTGACCACCTTATAAGATTTAAAACTATCTGTAATTATGTTTATTTTAGGACTTTATATGCCTTATTTTCATTAAAAAATTCTGATTAGTCAAATATTTCTATTTTTTTTTTTTAAAGAAGGCTTTGAATTATATTTCAATTTTGTGACCTTTAGATTTCTTTAAACATGGAATCCTAGTCACTGGTTCCTTATAGACCAAAGATTTTTCTTTTTTTTAAATTTTATTTATTTATTTATTTTTAGACCAAAGATTTTTCATTCATCTCTAGATCATGCCTTAGCTTCAGTCACCAGTTTTCTAAGCTCATTTACAATTTTCATCTGTAGTTTCCTTGTTTATCCTTTTTTTAATGTTTGTTTCTTATTTTCCTAAGCACAAAAGATAGAAACCTATTTAATGCTAATTATAATAAGTAGACTAGTATACTAAGTAAAATGTAAAGTACAATAGGCAAATGACATAATTTTGTCTGTAGCACTTACTTGAAAGACTAGACTAACCTAGCAAACGCTTAGTTGAAATATTTAATGGGTCTTTTTGATATGAAAATGCACTTTTCATAATTGTCAGCACTGCCTTAGAGTTAGCTGAAGAATAATTTTAAGCTAACCCATGGTTTTCTGTTCAGTGTTTGATGAAAAGAATAGAATAAGCTCCTTAATTTAGTCAGATTCAGAAGCATCTCAAAGAGTACCCCCCGCCCCAATCCTTTCTCATCTCTGGTGCAGCCCATAGTGAATCACCATTCTTCATGTTCCCTTAATAGTTGTGGCAATGATAAGTTATTGTAGCGCATAAGAGTTGTGATTTTATAGGTAGCAAGGAAGGGGGCTTGGTTAGGGGCCTCTTGGTTACGCCCTTAGGACTGCATTGGTACTTCTAACTATTTAATAGTGTTTCAGTTCCTGTACATGCCAAACACAGGGCTGGATGCTGGGGAGACATCGATGAATGAGTTCCGCTCTCTTACACATACACAGTCCAGCAGGTAAACACTGTGCTGTTGCATTGCACAAGTCCAGAGGATACCATTCACGTTGTATTCTTCAGGAATATGGCTCCTTGGCCTAGCCTAGGATCTCTTTCAGATGATAAAAGTTCAGAATCTCCATCACCTACAAGATAATCTGTATTGCTTATCATGTCTAACAAGACCCTTCTTATAATCTGATCCTGTCCTATCTTTCTAAACCTCCATTTATAATTATTCCTCAAAGGCTATCACCCCGTGCACCAGTCAGTTTAAATAACTTGTGTTCCTGGCATTTTTTAGGATCTCTCACTATAGTACTTCTGCATGTGGCAGTTCCCCTGCTTGGATTTCATCTCTCTATTTTTTCCCTAGTATTTTTCCTCTTACTGCTTGTTTGCTTGATCAACTTTACATCCTTCAGGTCTTAGATCAAGGCATAGTTCTTTTCTGAAGTCTTTTCTGTTCTTGGTTCTCCTCTCTTTCTCCGTGGTGCCATTGGTCACCATTTTGTTTGATATTTGTTTGCTTACTTATTTGTCTAGCCTACTAGATGTGGTTCCTTAATGTTAAAAATTTAATCTTGTAACCTCGAGCATTTAGACCACTAGTTGGCACATGGTAGGCAATACCATTCTAACAAATGAGTTTTTATGAAATCAAATTGGCAATAAACCAGAATGATTATTGCTAGAATGCTAATTTAATATTTACAGATTTATTTGAAATATTAGGATACTTGACAACATCTTGGTTTTCTGATTGAATTTACCTTTTTCTAGTCAAGCAGTAGTTTGGGGTTAGATTTCAGGGAATCACTTGGCTGGAGTGAAGACACTGTTTTAAGTTTATTGGTGAACATGTTGGTGAGAACGTTCTGTCTGCTGAAGAATTAACCATAAGTGGTCTCAAACTAAAACAAATACAGAGAGGTATTCAACCCAAGAAGAACAGATGATCTGTAGGATGGTAGCGCCTGCCCCAGCTGTGTCTCTACCTGTAGCACTCATTGCAGCTAATCTGTAGGAGTGGATGAAGTGAAGTGGAAAGACTTCTGGGGGGCCCAGTCAGGAAGAGACTCCTAGACTCTTCTGGGCCAGGCTTTCTGTGCAATAGAGTGTCCACTCCCCATATCCTCTCCATACTTCTTTTAAAATTTTGTTTCATGGTGATTCATCTTAGGTTAACAGCTATGAGAAGCTGTCACTAATTTATGTATTAACTTCTGAACAGAAGGATCCTGGTTAAGAGGAAGAGGAAGGGTTGATCTGAAGAGCATAGTGCTGTGGTGGAGGTTGTGTAGAGTTCCATGAGGTCACTAAGGGACCTGGGAACACAGGATATTGGGAGAGCTGCGAAAGGGGCATAGGGATGAGATGCGGGAGCATGCCAAAGACAAAATCACTTTGTTGTCAAATTTCGCCCGGAAAAAGAAGAGGGATTCCACCCCTTCTTCACCCAGTCTTGCCCTGTCTCCTTTATTCAGCTGCACTGCTGGATGCTTGCCTGGTTCCCAGCCTTTGAGGTTTTTAGTCTGTAAGTTCAGTGTTGTTGGACAAGTGCTCTGATACCTGCAGAGGTGGGAGAAAGGTGGGGGCAGTCCTCTGCTAGGAGGTGGAAGGGACAATCAAAGCTTAGTAGCCTGAGCTGGTCCTGGAAGACTAAGTAGGAGCTCTTTAGCCAGACTAAGAGCAGGGCATTCTTGGCAGAAGGAATATTCTATATAAAGAAGTGGAGTCAGGGAACAGTAGGGCTCTTTGAAGAACTATAGATTGTGTTCTAAATCAATGACGTGAGGTTTGTAAGGGGCGAGTGATAACCATTGATGAATGGCAGATGGTGTTGACAACTAGGCAGGGCCAGAGTCTGTAGGATCTTACATGTCTTGCAATCAATTTTGACTTTGACCTTGGAACCCAGTTGGGGCTCCCTTCCACCCCAGTTCCTCATGGCAGGGAAATACATCATGTTGTGCGTTGTAAGACTTAAAACTTTGCTAGTGAGAGGCCTGCTTAATATTGTTTAATCTAGTTCAATTTAATTTTTTTGAAAAACAAAAACAACTTACTTTGAAGGTACTCTTTTACCAGTTTGGGAATTGCTCCTACAGACAATGGGAAGCTACTGAAATTTTACGTAGAAAGAGAAATAGAGAAATGGTCGTATCTGGCTGCATACAGACTTGAATGAGGGAGACGAGGGCTCAGGACCTGAATCAAGGCAAAGCCGATGGAGATAGGCGTGGTGAGGTGGATTTGAGAAGGGTAGTCATAAGATGAGTGGCCGGTTGGATATAGAAGGTGTGAGATAGGAAGAATTCGAAGGTGACTTCTAAATTCCTGGCTTGGCTTTTTAGGCAGCTCATACTCATTAAAGGAGTAGGGGGAATTGGTGGTGGCTGGGACAGATTTTTTGGAAGAAAAAGAAAATGAAGCTATTGAATGTTAGCTGTCTGCAAACATGTAGTTGAATCTGTGGGTCTGAAGCACATGCGAGATCAGTGCTGAAAATGTGAATTGGTAGTTGCCATCGCGATGGTCCAGTAGTGCCACCCCTGATGAGATTGTTACAAAGAGAAGAGCCTGAGGAATATTAATAATTAAGAAGTGGGCAGAGGCAATGGAGGCTTGGTAACCTGGCTACCTGCCCAGCAACCCAGGCTAGTGTAATGTGAGCCGCAGCTCAGCAGTTGTAGGAGGTAAAATGGGCATTTGTGGGCTATCTTAGGAGTCTAGACACTATTTTCCTTATGGAGAAATGTATTTCAAGTACATGTGGAGTAAGAATTGGTTTTTAAATGAATTTTGTCCCTTGAAAGGTGGTGCTGCCTACGTGTCATTCCTTAAATTTGTTGGTAAAGCTTTTTGATGTAAAGTCACCCCATGCTTGACTTTCTGGGGAAAATGAAAAATACTAATCTTGGTTAAGTGAAGGTGATTTTTTTCCTGGTTTTGAAAGGCGGTATTCTGGTAAGTAGAGTAGATAATGCCCATAAAAGTGTTGTGTAAACTAAATATTCCCATACAGGTGTCACTGTTGTGGTTGTTATAGTGCCTAAATATATTGATTGTGGGGTGTGTGTGTGTGTGTGTGTGTGTGGTTTTTTTAAATCCTGAATAGTGGCATACAGGACGATCATAGGAGGTTAGAAAGTTAACATTTTTATGATGGTTGTACCATGAATGAGGTGATTAACTTCTTCAATAGCAACTTATATTACTGTATTTTTGAAATATTTGTTGAATGTAAATGTTACGGCCTTTGTATTGTCTGTGCTGAGTTAGCATGGGTAGGTTTCAGATTAGACAAAGGACTCAAGTAGAAAAACCCAAATTCATGTAACTTAAAGTTGACCCAAGTACCTATGAGTTAGATTTATACATTTGCAGGACTGTACTTTTTGTACAGAATTGCTTCCTAGTGATTTTGTGCTTCTTTGTGGTTGGATTTTCAAATCAGAATCTGGAAGAGTGAAATATGAATCATTCTGTAGTGTAGATCATGAGGAAAACTAGTTTTGCTTTGTTTAAAATTGTACAGTAATTCTGAAGTGAACCATACAGAAGTAATGAGAAAAATTATTTTTAGGTTTGCTATTAATAAGAAAAAACAAACATTTCTGAGGTTTATATGTCTTTAACACACTGAAGACTTGGAAGTATAACCTCTGGAAAATTTTCTTCTGCTCTTCTTTTTTTCTTCTCTACTCTTACCTATTCCTATACTATTCCCTAGCCCCCCCTTTTTCTCATCGTAGCTTTTGGTCTCCACCTTGCTGCTCTATTTCAGTATCTTTCTATGCAGAACGTTACTTTTTGTTTTATTATGCAACTACAGTGTAATCTTTTTGAATACTTTAATTAGTAATTTAAACTCAACATAGTCTTAGCAACAGTGCACATTACTCAGCTGCCATGGCCATAGTCTGAGCAGTGTGGCCAGTTTGAAGCATGAGTGTGCAGTGAGCCCTGCATCACAGCAGCCACTTGACAGCAGCAGCTGTAAGGTTTTATCTCAGCAGTGTCTTGATTTTAGCTATGGTAAAATGAGAATCATGAATGCTTAAATTTCAGAGACCATCTTTAATTTTATGACTGAAATGTCGACAGTTATTTGAGATTTTTATTAATAGCATTACAGTTTCAAATGAATAGTTGTTAATTTGCATTATAATGGAGACATTAATTTACATATTACTCAACAACAACTTTACCTTAACTCTGAACTTAAAAGTATAATTTTTAGTTTGGGGGAATTAGGCTCATTTATCCATTTGGTTTGTTTACACAAGCTGTTATTGAAACTCTTGATTTGTCATTTTCTATTATATTACATGCCCATGCCACACAATTTCTTTTCTGCTTATTTTAACATACTCCTATTTCCAGCTGCTTGGGAGGCCAAGGTGGGAGGAGCCCTTGAGCCCAGGTGTTCGAGACCAGCCTGGCAACATGAAGAGACCTCATCTTTATGGGGGAATTGGGGGAATTAGGTGTGGTGGCTCAGGCCTGCAGCCCCTTCCTGTTCAAGAGAGCATCCCTTGAGCTCAGGAGTCGAGGTTGTGGTCAGCTGTGACGGTGCCACTGTCTTTCAGCCTGGCTGACAGAGTGAGACCTCATCTCTTAAAAAAACCCAAAAAACTCTTTTATTTGTTCTGACTAGGTGTTTTTGCTTTTAAATACCCACTGTCACCCCCCCAAAGGAAAGAAAGCACAAAACTTTTATACTCTACTTCATAAATCTAAAGATGCAGAGGAATTTGAAGAAACTGTTAATGGTAGCCTCTGCCTTGCAATATGAGATGATGTTAACAGTTTGGTGTATATCTTACACCTTTCTCTTTGGTCTTTTAAAAACACATATCCACAGAGTTATTTGGTTGCTATAAAAGTAGTGTATTAGACTTATTCCTTTTTTCCTGTTTTTATATATTATGTAGATCTGTCTTGGTCTCTACACATAGATTTAACTCATTCTCCTTAATTCCATAAATTATTCATCTATTCTTCTACTGATGGACGTTCAGGTGGGTTCTAGGTTTTTTTCCCCCTGCTGCAAACAGTGCTGCAATGTACATGTTTTGTACCTATGTACCTATATATGTATTTGTCATAGATTTTAAGAACTGGGATTGTTGGATCAAAGTGTATAGGTTTTAAATTTACATGTCTTCTGAGATCAGATGAGATTGGCATGTTCAAGATGGCATGGCCGTAGACAAAATTTAAGTATCTTGCCAATTGGTTTTTTAAAAAGGTAGGACAGATTCACTCCTAAGACCAATATATAAGGTTGCTCCTTGTCAGGTTTTTTTTTTTTTTCACCAGTTTAATGGGCAAATAATGTCTTACCATATAATTTTATATTTTAAGTACATCATCTTGTTCTGTAATAGGTTCATTTGCTCTTTGTTATTGTTCTCTCCCTTGCTTTACAACTTTGCAAGATCCCTAAATTCTAGTTTCAGACTAGAATGTAAAGGGAGTATTAATATAGCTGTCTCTGTCCTCCCCATGATCATTTGTTTTGTGTTTTATTGCGTATCTTAATTTTTTGTTGAGACACATGAATGCAGGGCATCTTTTAAAAAGGCAATTCCTGCTTTCCACATCACGATCTCCACTGGTACTAAAATATATAATTTCTCATTAAAATTTCAACTTTTATTTTAGATTCAGGGAATACCTGTGCAGTTTTGTTACATGAATCATATTGTGTGATGCTAACATTTGGGGTATGATTAATCCCATCAACCAGGTAGTAAGCAGAGTACCCGATAGGTACCCTTGCCCCACCCCTTCCTTCATCTAGTCGTCCCCAGTGTCCGTTGTTCCCCATCTTTATGTCCATGTATATCCAATGTTTAGATCCCACTTATAAGTGAGAACATATAGTATTTGGTTTTCTGTTTCTGCATTAATTCGAATGCTTAAATAATGGCCTCCAGCTGCATCTATGTTGCTGCAAAAGACATAATTTTATTATTTTTTATGGCTGCATAGTATTCCATAGTGTATGTGTGCCACATTTTCTTTATGCAATCCACTATTGATGGACACCTAGGTTGATTCCATGTCTTTGCTATTGTGAATACTGCTGTGATGAACATATGAGTGCATGTGTCTTTTTTGTGGACGATTTATTTTCCTTTGGATATATACCTAGAAATGGGATTGCTGGGTCGAATAGTAGTTCTGTTTTTAGTTCTTTGAGATAATTTCTCATCTTTAATCATTCTTGATCACTTCGGATAACTGCATCAGTTCTGTTTATTAAGTCTTGTTGTAACTCAGCCTTTTTTCCTTACTAATGTTGGAACATCCCCTAGTGGTGAAAGAGTGTACCGGCAGGCCACATACAAAGGCTATGCTTGTGTAGCTCAAAACCTTTTTGGTTGATATTTGTTGTAGAAATTATTCCACCTGCCTTATTTTAGTGGAGAAGAAGTTGAGACCAGCGTGAAGGAACTTGCATCATAGTTCATGTTGAATTAATTGTTATTTAAGGAAAAGTTAAGGTTGACTGTGTTTTTTTTTTTTTTTTTGGCTACTGTGCAACAAAACTTTTATTAGCATTTTGAACAGGTTCAGCTATTACTGAAACTGGTCATTTCTAAATTTAAATTGGGGCAAATGGCAACGGTGCAGTTAATGCCGTCATTGGGCACTGTGAATAGGAGACTGAAGAACTGACAGCCATTCCTCAGATGGAGTCGAGGTGCAGGGTTGACTCTGGCTGTTGTAATCAGAAAGTGTGATCTGCCAGCTGGTTGCCTGCAGAAATGAGCCTCTTCTGGTCAGGGGCATACTTTCTTTACTCTGAATCTTGGCCTTTACATTCTCAGTGGTGTCACTGGGCTCCTCCTCCAGGCTGATGGTCAGGGTCTTCACAAAGATTTGCATTTTGTTCTGTTAGTGAATTCAAAGATGCTGCTAGTCACCTCCAGCCACCAGAAGGCCACTACACTGTTGCTCGACAAAGCCAGCCACTGAATCTAAAGTTGACTCTTGTTTTGTGTTCTTTTCATTTATTTTTGTTTGTTTTGGGGATGAAGTTGTAAATCCTACTGTTGTAATGTAGTAAAGAACCTGGCATAAGATGCACACTTAATACTTAGATGAATTAGTTTGATAAAAATAATTTAGGGCTGGGTGTAGTAGCTCACGCCTGTAATCCCAGCACTTTGGGAGGCTGAGGTGGGCAGATTGCTTGAGTCCAGGAGTTTGAGACCATCCTGGGCAACATAGTGAAACCCCATCTCTATAAAAACACAACAAATTTGCTGGGCGTGATGGTGCACACCTGTGGTCCCAGCTACTCAGGAGGCCGAGGCAAGAAAATTGCTTGAACCCAGAAGGCAGAGGTTGCAGTGAGCTAAGGTTGTGCCACTGCATTCCAGCCTGGGAGACAGAGCAAGATGCTGTCTCAAATTTTCTTTCTTTCTTTCCTTTTTTTTAGAATTTGCTGCTACTTACGCTGTATTATGGGCACATGCTTTTTCAGCTGGGCCAAAATGTAGAGGAGATAGAAATAAATCTAATTAATAGAAATACACTTGTTAAAGAAGCCTTCAGAATGACAACTTTCTCTTGCCGGGGGTAAGATGCAGGCCAAGAGAATGGTCTGATAGAGCACCATGATGTACTTCAAAGGTTCCTACAAGTTTAGACCCAGGGTTGGCCATGCATTGTAAATTAGCAGTTTAGGCGTATATTCAATCAACTATTCAGTCTTCCTTCTGGAAGGCATTCAGAAGATGCTAATGTCTCTTCCTCACTCCCACCCAGCCCAGAGGTAGCCATTGTCACCAATTTATTGATGTATTCGCCTTTTTGATGATCTCAGGAGTAGGTGCCAGTTTTCTCTCTAAGCCATTTTACTTCTGCCAGTTTTGAATATTCGGTCTGGGACTTATCACTGTTTCCTATTGCCTGCTGCAGCATTTTTCATCATAGATAGTAGTAATGTTTTGAAATCTATCTAGCAATCATAAGAGTCTTAAAATTCTTAACCTTGAATGTGGAATTTTAAAAAGTTACATACTTGAGGACAATTTAGGGGAAAGTATGAAAGTTTTAAGAACAGAGTAGCTTGAATAATTGAAATAGAAAATCTCTCAATGACCTAAGTGGACATTTTGAGAATGCAAACTGTTTTATTACATTGCATATAAATGATATTTTGCATATTTTCTTTTTTTATAAAGAGAGAGTAAAATGCACGTATCATTTGTCAGTCCAAAGGTAACGTCCCCCTTTTTGCCAAATACTATACAATTAGACAAAACTCTGTGGGATTTCTTTGAATAAAAGGGTTGATTTTGTTTTTTAAATAGTGTATATAATAAAAGTGATAAAGTACCTATTCAAGAATGAATGGTATAGTGTAGGCTAAACTCTTCTTCATATTGATCTTAATACAGGTAATTATGTTATCTTTCCTAATTATAACTTATTTTGTTATAGCTATCACATTGTTTTGTAACATACAAAAAAGTATAATTATACAAAGACTCTACTTTACAAATGTAAATACAGTCTTGGTTTGGTGTATATTGGATACAATGGTCTTCCTTAAGCCTAAACACAGAAACAAAAGCATATTATAAGAGAAAGTCCCAGATGGGAAGTGATAAAGTGGGTATTGAGTAGAGCTTTGTTAAAATTTAGCTGGTATCCTTGTAAAATTTCCATGTATTCATTAAATTATATTATGTCATTCTTATTTTTAGGAGCTGACTTGAAGTTTTAAGTTTTGCCCTCATAGAGAATTGTCACAATTTGGTTATTACAGTTGGATGATTCTGATTTTTTAAAAATTCTTTTTATATATATTTGTATAGGTGTTAAAATTGAAATTGTTCAGTGAGTAAAGTTAAGGCTTTAAACGTATTGGGACATATTTTATTTCAACAGCAAAAAGTAGAACTGATTTTGAACTGTACAGGGTTATCTTCTCAGTTACTGTAAATTTGACAAGTTTGAAAATAAAATAATATTTAGAATGCTAGCTGTGCTGTTTGTATTTCAAGATCATTAAAGCACTCTTGGCTTGTGTGGTCTTTAAATATGGGTTTATCAAATCTTTATTTAACATTGGTAGGTATGTGTAATTCTCAGAAAAAAAATCCAGGACTACAAAACAAAGCGGGATAATTCCTTCTCTCATTTAACAGTACAGGGTGTCACAGAAGTCTCAGTGAAGTTTTAATTTTTAAAACTTCAGAATTATATATGTTATAAACTTAAACACCATTGAGAAATTCAGTTACTTGAATTTCTTTTATACTTATTTGTTTTTGTGAGTTTGTTTTTCTTTTTTGAGACAGAGTCTCACTCTGTTGCCCAGGCCGGAGTGCAGTGGTGTGATCTCTGCTCATTGCAACCCTCTGCGTCCCGGGTTCAAGCAATTCTCCTGCCTCAGCCTCCCTAGTAACTAGGATTACAGATGTGCACCACCACACTTGGCTAATTTTTCTATTTTTAGTAGAAATGGGGTTTCACCATGTTGGCTGGACTGGTCTCAAACTCCTGGCCTCATGTGATCCTCCTGTCTTGGCCTCTCAAAGTGCTGGGATTATAGGCATGAGCCACTGCACCCAGCTGTGAATTTTGAATAATATATTTTTTTCGGTGTGTGTGTGTGTGTGTGTGTGTGTGATGGAGTCTTGCTCTGTCATGCTGGCTGGAGTGCAGTGGCGCAGTCTTGGCCCACTGCAACCTCCACCTCCTAGGTTCAAACGATTCTCCTGCCTCAGCCTCCTGAGTAGCCAGGATTACGGGCGCGTGCTACCTTGCCTGGCTCATTTTTGTATTTTTAGTAGAGATGGGGTTTCACCGTGCTGGCCACGCTGGTCTCAAACTCCTGACCTCAGGCATTCCACCCGCCTCAGTGAATATTGCATTTTTAATTTTAGTTTTTTACTTCAGTACTGCTGAAGATGGCAAATACTGACTGAAGGAAAAAATTAAATTAAAAATGTATTATTCAAAATTGGTTTGCTTGAACTTTACTTGATTACAGGTCGTTCTTTAAATCACTTTGTGAAATTACCTACTTTGGAATTGTAGGCACGTACATAGACTATCCTTAAAAAAATTCAACACTCTCCACACTCACTATTATAATATTGTTACAGCTCATGAGAAACTCAGGTTTGAAGCAAAGATGTCTGTGAGGTTTGGAGATTTCTGTGTCTGAAAACAGCTGATGTTGTTTTAAGGAAAGAAATCTGACTAACTTTTAGCATGGTATAGGATAAGTAGTATACTTTAATTGTTTGTACCAATTACATAATGTGAAAAAATAAGTACACTTTCAAAAATTAGCATATTTAAGGCCGGGCGCGGTGGCTCAAGCCTGTAATCCCAGCACTTTGGGAGGCCGAGGTGGGTGGATCACGAGGTCAGGAGATCGAGACCATCCTGGCTAACACGGTGAAACCCCGTCTCTACTAAAAATACAAAAAATTAGCCGGGCGCGGTGGCGGGCGCCTGTAATCCCAGCTACTCGGAGAGGCTGAGGCAGGAGAATGGCGTGAACTCGGGAGGCGGAGCTTGCAGTGAGCCGAGATCGCGCCACTGCACTCCAGCCTGGGGGACAGAGAAAGACTCCGTCTCAAAAAAAAAAAAAAAAAAAAAAAAAAAAATTAGCATATTTAATTTAGTGAGATTTTTTCCCAGTAGCTTCACTTTGTCCCATACTGGTTTTTTTTTTGTTTTTTTTTTTTTTAACTCACACAGCAAATCAAGTTTATTATAAATTCAAGGAAGGGTTTGGTTAAGCACAATAGCCTATAAGCTCCTTGCTATTTAGATAACATCAAGACTCAGGCATGCACTGTGGAATTGGAACTTCGGTGAGCTAACTAGCTAGGATTTATTCAAATAATAGGAGCTCTACCAGTGACAGATGGCAGAAGGGCACATCTTCTGAAAACTTATTAAAAATTGGTGAATTACAAAATTCTAAATTTTAATATCTTAATCATTTTGAAAGCAGTTCAGACAGAACCAAAACAGAAATATTTGGCATAAAATTCTAAATTTTTATGCTTAGTTTTTTTTTATTATTAAAAGCCAGCTTTTGAAAGCCATGCAAATATCAGGAATTGGGAAGAATGATGATATAGTGCTATTGGTAAGAAAAATTTCTTCAACTTGTTTTTTCTGATATAGAATTTGACTTGATTAAAAAACATGTGTTCCAGCAGTCCACAAAAGTTATATTTCTGTAAGTAATGGGTTTATCAATTTGGTATTAACGCTTCAAATGTCTGATTAGATATATAGTAGAATTGTATTTAATATGTATTTTTATCTTGATAAGCAGTGTATTTTAAATAGTTTATGGGTTTTTTATCCTCTCAGAGTTATTGAAATAGTCAGGGCTTTTACTTATGTACATTTAAAATTTAAATATATTTTTAGCATGCATGTGTTCTAAATGTAAGAGCTGTTGGAGTTGTCACATTGGAGTTGACTAAAAGTTTATGTGAAAAGTGAATTCTTGAGTAATTTCCTTTGAGGTATATAATGTATTCAAAGTGAATAATTAATTGGAGGTTTTTAGAGCAACTTTTTATTTGAATTGTTTATTTTTAGCACTTTGGTAAAATTTGCTAAGACTTAATTTGCTTTAAACACCAACTACATTTTAGAGAAATTACACTCATAGAAAGAGTAATGGTGTAATATGGTTAAAAAACTGTATTTTGAAAAGGATGAAAATAGATTTCTATAGGCAGTGAACTACTTAAATAAGCTCATTTAAAAATAATTAATTGCAATAGTTCTTTCTGTGGTCTAACTGTAGAAGATGAAGTGAAAAATATAATTATGCTGAACTAAGGTGAATGAATTCCTTCTATAGATACTTGGAGAAAAAGTTTTAAATAGTTAAAAGTACATGGGCTTAATGAAAACATTGGATAAAACATGCTTATTCATCTATTTATACATACGTTCTATATTGAAAAATTTGGATTTACAGGAATGGGAAGTCTCTAGGTTTGTGGGAAATAGATAAAAGACAAGGGTGAAGAAGGGTAAGATTCAAAAACCAACAGAAGTTTGGTGAATTGAGTTTATGGATAATACCTCGCACATAGTAGATTGAGTCAGTGGACTTTGGACCCCTAGAGACAGAGTCCTTAATATTCGTGGCCCTCTGTGCCAGAAATAAATGTCTTCTGAAAATTTTCTTCTATCTGAAAGCTTCGGATGGGTGGGTATTAATTTTTAAATTTTTTATTTTTATTTTTTTAGCGATGGAGTCTCACTATTCTGCCCAGGCTGGACTCAAACTCTTGGGCTCAAGTGGTTCTCTCATTTCAGCCTCCTGAGTAGCTGAGACTATAGGCATGCATCACTGCACCCAGCTGTTCAATTTATTTTTTGAAAAACTTTTCTATTATCAACAATTTCTACACATTAAAAAGTAGAAAAGACTAGTATAATGGTATAATGGACTCTCATGTACCCATTCACTCAGCTTTTAACTTTGCTTTAGCAGTTATCAAACTCTTGGTCATCTCCTGGTCAATAAAGATGGGTTTTTTAATTTAAAAATTTTTAATTTTGAAGTAACTTTAAACCTACAAAAAAGTTGGTGTATCAGTGTCAAGTTGCTTATTAAGTTCCATGATTAGCCTTCTGATACTTGCAGAATCTGTTGTGGCATATCTGCTTATTACTGATATTGGTAATTTGCATCTCTCCCGCCCCGTTTTCTTTCATTTTGATGAGTCGAGGTAGCAGTTAACAATTTTATGGATTTCAAAGAACCAGCCTTTTTGGTTTCAGTGACGTTTCCTCTTTCTGTTTTTTTTATTTCATTGATTTTTTTCTCTGAATTTTATTTCCCTATAGCAGTTACTCTGGGAGTAATTTGCTATTTCTCTACTTTTCTTAAGGTGGAAGCTGAGGTCATGACCTTCTCTCAGATACTGGAATTTAGTGCTGTAAATTTTTTTCTAAGTACTGTTTAGTGGCATCTTACACATTTCAATGTATCATTTTTATTAAGTTCAGAATACTTTGTATTTTCCACTTTGACGACTTTGACCCATTGGTGTTTTAGAAGTTTATATATATATATATATATTTTTTTTTTTTTTTTTTGAGATGGAGCCTCACTGTGTTGCCTAGGCTGGAGTGGAGTGGCGCGATCTTGGCTCACTGCAGCTTCCGCCTGTGGGATTCAAGCGATTCTCCTGCCTCACCCTCCTGAGTAGCTAGGACTACAGGCGTGCACCACCACGCCTGGCTAATTTTTTTTTTTTTTTTTTTTGTATTTTTAGTAGAGATGGAGTTTCACCATGTTGGCCAGGCTGGTCTTGAACTTTTGGCCTCAGGTGATCTGCCCACCCCAGCCTCCCAAAGAGCTGGGATTACGGATGTGAGCCTGCGCCTAGACTTTTTTACTTGAAAACAGTTGTATTATTTCAGGTCTTATGTTTAAGCTTTGTTAGGCAGTACCAGAGCAGTTTCTGTTTGAGGCAAATTTTATCCCAGTAACTAAAGCAAAAACCTGAATACCCTTCCTGATTCCTTGTGGCTAATGAGGTTTTCCACTGTGGTTGGTAAAAATGGGTGCGATCCCCAGCCTTTTGTGAGCCGCGGTGGTTTAATCCCCTTAATCATTTTGGATGGTTCTTTCCCTGGCCTGCGGTAGTTTCTTCACACACAGGTGCTGAGTGGTGCACAGCTGAAGGCTGGAGGGAGTCCATCGTGCAGGTCTGTCGTGTTCTTAGTGGGTCAGACTCTCTTCTGGTGATCTGACCAGTAAATCTCATTGCTTCGGTGCTTCCCCAGACTTCCAGTTTCATCTCCCAAACTCAGGGAAACTGCTGGGCTCCCTCTGAGCTCCCTGTCCTCCCTTTTTTTGTGATCTGTAAAGTATTTTCCGTCAGTAAACTGGGACAGTTGTAGGACTTACCTCGTTTGTTTTTTTAATCTCTCAATTATCAGTTTTCTTCATTGCCTGATGTCCAATTCCTTGAAAACCATTATATATTTTGTTGTTGCTTTAGGGCAGGAGGGCAAATATGATCCCTTTTGTCTCAACTTGGTTGGAAGCAGAAGTCTCCATATGAGAATGTGAAGTAATCCTTCCCTGAGGAAGCATATTTTAGGCGGTGGTGATGGGAACTGGAGATCAGAATTGGTTATCAAAAATGACCCCATGGGGTGTGGTGGCTCATTCCTGCAGTCTCAGCATTTTGGGAGGCTGAGGTGGGAGGATTGCCTGAGCCCGGGAGTTCTAAACCAGCTTGGGCAACATAGTGAGACCCTGTCTCTATTTAAAGAAAACTAACAAACCCAAACCAAAACTGACCCTGGTGACTACTGTGTGATGACTATGAGATTCATTTTTGAGCCCTTAAGGAAGAATCACAGGCTAAAGGTTAAGAACCTCAGACTGGTATTCTTTAGCAGAGACAGTGTCAGAGCAAAAGGTCTTTGGTTCATCCTTTGATAGTAGGCCTGTACGGTGTTATTACTTTACACATTCAGGTGATGATAGCCGATCTTCTCTACAGGGAAAGAGGTTGGGCTTATTCTCACCATAGTCTATAGTAGCAGGCACAGCCCTTGAGAATTACTGCCACCCAAAAGTGTTTTGATTTTATGGAGCATGATTATGGTGGAATAACTCTGGTAATATGCTCTAGGACCATTACACTGCCCCAGGTGGAGAAGATCTTGTTACCATGCCCAGAAGGTTTTGTATGGTCATACGGCTTGTTTAAAGGAAGTCGGACCCGATAGTGTGTAAGGTTTCTCCTTTTCCACAATGGCACTGAGTTCAGTATCTTACTGGTTATTTATTTTTGTACCAATGTTTATGTATTCACATATTTGATAAGAATGTCATAGTTGAGTGAAATTATTAAAACGACATAAGTAACTGTACAGACAGACCCCTCTCTTTTTGAGAGGGAGTCTTTCTCTGTCGCCCAGGCTGGAGTGCAGTGACGTGATCTCAGCTTACTACAACCTCTGCCTCCTGGGTTCAAGCAGTTCTCTCGCCTCAGCCTCCTGAGTAGCTGGGATTACAGGCACCCGCCGTCATGCCCAGCTAATTTTTGTGTTTTTGTAAAGATGGGGTTTTTCACCATGTTGGCCAAGCTGGTCTTGAACTCCTGACCTCAGGGGATCTGCCTGCCTTGGCCTCCCAGAGTGCTGGGATTACAGGCGTGAGCCACCACGCTTGGCACATAGACCCCTCTTATTGGTTGCTTTATGATAGAACATCAAGAAGTTTCAACAATCTTATGTATGGGGTTACTTTAAAATTTTGCATTTGGTTTTTACTTGGCTGTTAATTTATATCATCTGAAAATAAATAGGTATTGTTACTTAGTGCACATTTTTAAAATCAGGTCATTTATTCAGTAAGCATTTTTGAGTGCCTACCGTGTGTCAAGCCTGCTGTGCACTGGGTAGATGAGTAGAGGTATGGGATTTGAAATGAAGGCAGTAATATTCCCACTGTGAGATCAGTCTCATCTAAAGCAGTGGTTATCAAACTCGGAGGGCTGAAACCCATTTACCTTCTTGAAAATTTTTGTGGATGCTAAAGAGCTTTTATTTATGTGGACTATAGCTATTGATACCATATATGAATTAAAACTGATATTTTAAATACTTATTTCTTAAAAAAATAAAATTATACTTTAACATTTTTGGAAGATATTTTCTAAAAAAACAAAAAGTTAGAAAACTGGCATCGTTTTACATCTTGCAAATTTCTTTAAGGTGTAGCTGAAATGTTTAATATTTGAAATACAAAAAAAAAAAAAAAGGAAGAATATGTTAGTGGGCTCAATGAATTTTTTCCCTGGACAAGCTTTGTAGGTAGTCAGACAATCAGAAGGTTGCCCAGTGGACTTGGAATCGAATGCTGGAGTCAGCTGAGTGCCCTCCAGTAGGAGTAAACCTGCCATAGCGATTGACTCCTGGCCAGGGATTGCCATTTATGTAACTGGTGCTTAGTAAATATTTATTGGATGATTAATAATCTCTGAGCAGTTTTTGGGTTGGTTTCACTGCTAGTGCCATAGCTCTTTACTATGCTACAGTGAATAAATTTGAGTTGTGTGAAGTACTTTTAGCTCAAGATGGTTAAACTAGACTACTTCTGAATCTGTGGAATGAAAAAGGAAGACTGTTAGTAGTTCCTCTCAATATAAATTGTCCTATATCACAGTAGTTGCTAGTCTAAATGAATTAATGAAATATGCCATGTTTTGCGGTAGTTAAGTAATACAGGTTCAAGCACTGGTATCCCATTGAAAATGTCATTAGAACCAGCTAGCACTTTAGAAACTACTGAAGTGTCATCTAAAGTTTGATACATCCCATGAGCAAGTGATGAATACATCACTGCTTTGGAAGAATTCAAATTTAAACAAAATCTTATTAAATATTAAAAGAACACTTCGATGGTATAAAACAGTGGTCCCCAACCTTTTTGGCACCAGGGACTGGTTTCATGGAAGACAATTACGGGTGGGGAGGGATGGTTTCGGGGTGAGACTGTTCTGTCTCAGATCATCAGGCATTAGATTCTCATAAGGAGCGCGCACCCTAGATCCCTTGCACGCACAGTTCACAGTAGGGTTTGTGCTCCTGTGAGAATCTAATGCCTCTGTTGATCTGATGGGAGGTAGAGCTGGGGCAGTAATGCTTGCTTCCTGTTACTCACCTCCTACTGTGTGGCCCTGTTCCTAACAGGTCCGTGACCCAGGGGTTGGGGACCCCTTGTATAATAGACAGTTGATAGAATGAAGTTGTATCGTCTACTAAGATATAAAATAACTCACTAACATTTGTTCCCTTTCTTCCCTCAGTGATCTTCCATTGTTTTGAAGCACAAGACCTTTAAACCACTGTAGGTATGGACAAGGAAGAAAGGAAGATCATCAATCAGGGTCAAGAAGATGAAATGGTAACCAGCTGTTCTAATTTACTTGTGAAGTATGAAGACTGTCTCTGCAATTTATTATTTTAGGGACTAGAAGGCAATTAACAACAGCAGCAGCAGTGGCTAACTCAATGGGCTTCTTTCTTCATCCTGTGCTTTTGAATTGGGATTGTGTAATATACTAATAAACTAATAGACATTAGTTGCTTTTAGTATAATTATTTTTTTACTTGTGGTCTGTTAAAACTTAGAAGAAGTATGTTTTTGCATTTGGTGATTTAAGAGGTAATATTGGCTAATATAATCCTAAATAAAAGATTTAAATAGAATCCCAAATAAAGATTTCTAATTTTCACTTACAAAAGTTTTCTAAAATCAGCTTAATAAAAAAAGCCAACTTCTCTACTTTTTGTTGGGGGGAGACAGAAAGATGTCAGGTAAAGTATAAGATGTCCTGTTAAATGTAAAAGTCACATAATCAAGGGAGAAATTTTTAGTATAAATATGTCCAAATGTTGCATGGGACAGACAAAAAGATTATTATTTATTTGAAATTTAAATTTAGGTGGGCCTCCTGCATTTTCGTTTATTAAATCTGGCAACGCTTGTTGGGGAGCTAACCTGAAACTATGAGACAGTTTGTCAGTGGATCAAATTGATTAGTCACAGTGGTATTGGGACAATTAGTAAATCATTTGGGAAACAGTAAATTAAAATCTATTCGTCCAAATGTACTGTGATACTCTCGATTATATCATGCAACAGAAATAACATGTTAGTGGAAAGCTAGTGAAATCCTAAAACTGAGTTTAGTTGATAGTAATACAGCAGTGTTACTCTATTGATTCTTAACAGATGTACCAGGAAATGTTAACATTAGGGGGAACTGCACAAAGGATGTACAGGAACTTCATAATATTTTTGCAACTTTTCTATAAATCTAAAATTTATTTCAAAATAAAATGTTTATTTAAAAAAAAGCCCACCTCATAACAAGATAAATTCAAGAAGAATTAAAAAGATATGTAAAAACGAAATTGCAAACATTCTAGGGAAGTGTACTAAATATGAATTTACTATATCAGTGGGAAAGAATGTATTAGGCATAAATTAAATATAAAATCAAAGTGTAAATACCAACAAATTTACTTAAAATATAACTGACAGTAAACTGGTCAGAAACAAAATTTAAAGGTAAATTATGGATTGGAAAATATTTACAGTTCATGTGACGAGACAATAATACCTATCTGGAAAACAAAGAACTTTGGAATGTGTTTAGCTGCCATATCATTTTATCATTTGATAATTAATCGTGATCGCTGTGTCCATGCAGGAGATTTATGGTTACAATTTGAGTCGCTGGAAGCTTGCCATAGTTTCTTTAGGAGTGATTTGCTCTGGTGGGTTTCTCCTCCTCCTCCTGTATTGGATGCCTGAGTGGCGGGTGAAAGCGACCTGTGTCAGAGCTGCAATTAAAGACTGTGAAGTAGTGCTGCTGAGGACTACTGTAAGTTTATGTGTTTACTTGTAGCTGATTATTTAAGGAGTAAAACAATGTCTTTATGTATACTTTATTCAAAATAATAGATGAAGGGAACATCGCTGCCTGGATAAAATGAGGAATGCTAATTCTAGTATTTCTAGAGGGTTTGTGTTTGAATTGACTATTATTAAAGTGATTAGAGTTTAAAGGAATCTTAAAGATGATCAGATTCACCCCCTTCCTTTCATATCTCTTATTGCCCTGAGAGATTAGATACTTGTCTGTTAAGGTGCTGGTCTATTAGGACTGTAGTCCAGATCTCAGTCACTAGGCCAGCTGCCTGTCTGCTGTGTAATGCTGATGCATCTCAGCCTTTTTGCTTTTTTAAAAATCCTAATTGGAAGCATTTTATAAGAGGTTTTAATATCTAGTCTAAATATATAGGCTAATTAAGGAATTACTCATGATATTTTATGAAGTACTGATGTGCTTATCTGTAAAATATGTCATAAAAACCATGAGCAATGGAAAGCTCTTTATGTTTGAATTTAAGCATCCTCATGAAATGGTTTAATATTTAGTGAGTAGGAGTGATGTTTCCTCAATTAGAGATGGGGAAATAATGTCTTGTAAAGAATGGAAAATAAATGGAAATATAGGTAGTTTTATATAAAATTGACTCCTTACCCTTATCCCTTTCTCTCTTTAAGGATGAATTCAAAATGTGGTTTTGTGCAAAAATTCGCGTTCTTTCTTTGGAAACTTACCCAGTTTCAAGTCCAAAATCTATGTCTAATAAGCTTTCAAATGGCCATGCAGTTTGTTTAATTGAGAATCCCACTGAAGAAAATAGGCACGGGATCAGTAAATATTCACAGACTGAATCACAACAGGTATTGTGATCTTAATGTCAAAGTTTCTTTAAAAATCGGAATTGTTACATTTTATGCTATCATGTATATTCTATAATTTTGTGTTTGCAGTTAATGTTTGAGATTAATTTACATGCATATAATACGTATTAGTATATATAATGCTATATATAATCCTATATATAGCTGTTAATAGAAGTAACAGATTACATATCACAAGTGATGATATGCTTTTTGGTGTAACGTTAATTTGTGTTCCACAGATTCGTTATTTCACCCACCATAGTGTAAAATATTTCTGGAATGATACCATTCACAATTTTGATTTCTTAAAGTAAGTATCTTTCTTTTGTTTGGATCATATTTTGAATATCCTGAAAACATTCTAGGTAGAAAAGAGTCCATTCTAGTATTCATAAAATTGCTGAGGTTTTATTTCATAATTTCTATTCACATATTAATTAACAACTCCCTGTTGCTGTTTGAAGGCTCATTAGCCATTTTAAAATAAGTCCCACCACAGCTTGCACCATGGCAGAGTTTACATGAAACTTAGAATCAGTGTGATGCCAAAGGCTACTGAGTCTGAGTTCTTACCTGTTTCACCTCAAAGTGATTTTGAGTATACCTCATAGCCTGTATCTTAACTTAGAGTATCTGAATCATTACCTGTTAGTTTACTGACACTTAAAGCCTGTGGTACTTGAGGAGTAGAGTAATAGATAAATAGAAATTTAATTTTACTATGTAGATAAAGAATGGGGCAAGCTGTAGTAATTCCTTTATTTTTAATCGAGGATTTAAGTTATATAAGTACAAATTAAGATTCTATTTTTATTGCTCTTGAAATGATTCTTATAAATACTCATTAATATCATGCTTTAGCGTGCCAAAGGAATTCTTAATTTTAGCGGTAAAAAGAAAATCATGTTATGAACATTTAAAATATTCATACCTGTAGGTTTCTGTTGGAAGTAAAAAATAAAATATTCATGCCTGGATTTTTTACTCAGATACACTGAAGAATTGGAGCATTCTGGAATGGGCAAGGGCAGTTTTACATGCCTAGTTCTAAAAACCATTCCTTATTAAGAACTATTGCCTTAAGGAAAATCGGGCCGGGTGTGGTGTCTCATGCCTGTAATTCTAGCACTTTAAGAGGCCGAGGTGGGCGGATCACCTGAGGTGAGGAGTTCAAGACCAGCCTGGCCAACATGGTGAAACCCCGTCCCTACTAAAAATACAAAAAAAAATTAGCTGGGCCTGGTGACCGATGGCTATAATCCCAAATACTTGGGAGGCTGAGGCAGGAGAATCGCTCAAACCCGGGGGGGCTGGAGGTTGCAGTGAACCGATATCACGCCACTCTGCTCCAGCCTGGGCAAAAGAGCGAAACTGCGTCTCAAAAAAACAAAGAAAATTGCCAATGGGCTGTCATTTTGTTTAAAAAAAAAAAAAATTTTTTTTTTTTTTTTTTGACTTGGCACTGGCTCCTGCTGCCTTCTGGAGAAGTCATCAAATTCAGTGGGAAGAAATGTCAAACATATTTACTGTGTGTCTTTTGCCAGCCATAGAAACTTAAAAATTTAAACTTACTCCATTGATTGAAGTGAATTATGAAGCTTAGCTTTCCTGTGTGGAAAATGTGGAAAAGGATTGGAATTAAGTATATGTAAGACTGTCTTTGCTTTAGAGTTTTATAGCTGGTATCTCAGTTAAAATAAGCATAATTAAGGCGGGGGGTGGTAGCTCACTCCTGTAATCCCAGCACTTTGGGAGGCCAAGGTGGGTGGATCACCTGAGGTCAAGAGATTGAGACCATACTGGCCAACATGGTGAAACCCCTTCTCTACTAAAAATACAAAAATTAGCTGGGCATGGTGGTGTGTGCCTGTACTCCTAACTACTCAGGAGGCTGAGGCAGGAGAATCGCTTGAACCCAGGAGGTGGGGGTTGCAGTGAGCCGAGATTGTGCCATTGCACTCCAGCCTGGCAACAGAGCAAGACTCCATCGCAAAAAAAAAAAAAAAAAAAAGGCATAATTAAGATATTTTGGGAAAAGGTAGATATGTTAGTTGAATCCCACTTGGAATTATTACAGATTTTAGGCATTGTCTGTGACTCATAAATTCTGCACTTCAAACCAGGTACGCATTAGGGAAGGGTTTGGATTGATGCTTTTATGGAGATGGAAGAAAATGAATAGAAATTCTTAATTGGACCCTAAAATTGAAAAGGAGAAACTATGTAGCTAAAAAGTAAAATGTTTTCATCTTTGGTTTAGAATTCTCAAGTTATACTTTATCTTAAAATTTTAAAGTTTAATTTTAGTTATTACAGCTTTGGCACAGTCTTAAGGATAATGGTATTATTATATAAACTTGAGTATTTAGAGCCATCTCATCTATCCTGCAATAAATACATTGAATAGCTTCGAAGTTGGGTTTGAGACTTAGATTTGTCATTGTTTATCTTAAGAACTTGAGATTTAAAAATTCTCATTTGTTATCTCAATTTTTGTTAAGGGTTTCTAAGCATTTGTAAGGAAGTCACACCTTTATAAAATCAGGCATATAGAAAAATGAGGCGTTAAGAAATTTGGATATTTTAAACTTTGTTTAAAGTAAAAACTTTGGATTTATTTAGGGGACTGGATGAAGGTGTTTCTTGTACGTCAATTTATGAAAAGCATAGTGCAGGACTGACAAAGGGGATGCATGCCTACAGGTAATTTTTATCCAACTAAAGTTAGATCTTCTCAAAATTCCTAAAAGCAGTAGTATACATAGTCAACCCTTTACTATATAGTTGTACATATTAACAGATACTTAAATATTACAGACATAGTAGTTGAGAATTTACTGATATTTTATTTGAGTAAGACTGTCTCAGTATAAGAATGATAAAAATGTGAAAGCTGGTATTTTGAAGTTGGTATACCTGAAGTTATACCATATTTTATCAGTTCCCGGGTAAACATTTTTCCACCTTTTAACATCTCTGAGATTGGGATGTGTCATATAGTTGGTGAAGTGTCATTCTTGATAGCATTTTTATCTTTCTTGATCATATAATAATGGTATGCCTTATAATTGATAGCACCTTAGATTTTCTGAAATACAAGCATGAGTTCAAATTCACCGTAATGAAAAATTGTAAATTGGGAGACATAATCTTCTTCATAGTGTTATTCCTTGTTAAATCATAAAAATAACGCCAGTGTATTGCATATGTTAAAGATAAATGCCACTTTGAAATTCAGTAAGAAATTTTCTTACAGTTCTGTAGCATGTTCTTTCAAAGGGGTAACCCGAACATAAAATTCACTCATTTAGACTTACACTTCATAAAAGTCAAGAATTACTCTAGCGTATAGAAAATACTATTGTAACATAAGGAATTAAGTGGAAATATTTAAACTTTAAAAGCATTTTCTTTTCAATTCAAATGTACAATGTTTTGAACTAAACACTGTTAGTGCAATATTTAAAAAAAAGATCCCTCAAATTTAATTGGTTTCTTGCAAAAAATAATTGTAATTCAAAATTGTTAAGATCTAGTGTGTTCAAGGATGCAAAAGAGAACCTTTTGCTCACATGGTATTATAGACTAGTAGGAAAGATATTTGTCACACATAAAGATGTGAGACAAAATGAAGTTAAATGCTACCAGTATAGGTATCTACTATTGACTTCTTTGTTTTAAATTCTGTAGGTAGAGAGTTTGAATTGTAGAAGACAGGTGTTTGGAGACATGAATAAGAACAGTCTGTGGTTTAAGCCTTACCTAATATAATGCCTTTCGTAAATTATACTATTATTATATAATGTAATACTATTAATGTATTTTCCTGTTATAGAAAACTGCTTTATGGAGTAAATGAAATTGCTGTAAAAGTGCCTTCTGTTTTTAAGCTTCTAATTAAAGAGGTAAGACTCTTGATTTTGTATAACTTAACAGTCATGATCAATGGATGTGGAATGAGTCATGATTAAAATATTCTTGGTTTTCTTTTTCCTAACCTCTTTTTGCATATTTTTACTTGGAAGGTAAAGACGGAAGACATTTACTCTGGTAGAGAAAGAATCTGGGGCATGTATTCTTAAAATTTTGTCTAGTTGCTTTTATTACCTGTTGAATGTCTAGCAGAGTTAGGCTCACCAATCTTCATTCTGGTTTTTGGCTAAAGCTCAAGAATTAGTTGTATTAGGTGAACACTTTTAGTAGTAGAAGGAAGATTGTTTTTCATCAGTTCCTGAGAGTGGCCATGTAATGTTGCTTATGAGCATAGCATAGTGTAGTGGTTAGGAATTGGAAAGCCTGATTTGTAATGTGGTTCCACCAGTAACTAGCTCTGATCTTTAGTACATTCTCTCTGTTGCTCCTTTACCTATGAACTTGGAATAAGTTTTTTCTAATTATCTCATTTGGTTTTAAGGTAAAATGAGACTATATCTATATGAAAGTGCTTTGAAAAGTACAGAAGCATCAATTTTAAGACAGTGGGGGGGTGTTTAATGAAATTGATAAATACCATGACATTTGGGTAGATGAAGTTCATTGCCAAGGTCTCTCTTTATCTCTTTTTTATTCAGGATTTAATACTTAGTTATTATCTTAGAGAAAGCAAAGTAACATAACCCATTAACTCATATTTGTCTTTCCTTTGGCCTCCAGTGAACTTTTGATATATAAATAAATTTGTGTTTTGAGTTTATAATAAGCAAATATTTGTTCAGTTTCATTAAAAGTTTTGTATTCTATTAGCCCAGAGCACAGTAATTGGAAATAAATGTACTTTATTGCCAAAGCAGATTGCAGAACGGCTAAAATCATACACTTACTAGCCTTTTCTAGCTGAGTCTATATTTGGATGGTATGAATCTAAATGGATGCCAGTAATTTAAATTAACCTTATTTAGCCAAATTCTAGTAGTTAATGATAATAAGAGTAGGATAGCATATTGCCCTACTTTTTTTTTTTTTTGAGACGGAGTCTTGCTCTGTCCCCCAGGCTGCAGTGGTGCTATCTTGGCTCACTGCAAGCTCTGCCTTCCAGGTTCACGCCATTCTCCTGCCTCAGCCTCCTGAGTGGCTGGGACTACAGGCCCCGCCACCATGCCCAGCTAATTTTTTTGTATTTTTTAGTAGAGACAGGGTTTCCCTGTGTTAGCCAGGATGGTTCAATCTCCTGACCTCGTGATCCGCCCGCCTCGGCCTCCCAAAGTGCTGGGATTACAGGCGTGGGCCACCGCGCCCGGCCTGCCCTACTTTTTAGGGAAGTACATTTTGCTGTAGAATACTATGGAGCTTATCTTGTACATATTTGTATCTTTTTGGTTGTCAAATGAAAAGGTGGACAATCTGTATGGTCATTAATATCTCACTCAGTTTGACTTTAAAATCTTGTTTTTTAGGTTCTCAACCCATTTTACATTTTCCAGCTGTTCAGTGTTATACTGTGGAGCACTGATGAATACTATTACTATGCTCTAGCTATTGTGGTTATGTCTATAGTATCAATCGTAAGCTCACTATATTCCATTAGAAAGGTAAGTTCAAATTTATTACGGGTTTCACAACTGTATTTGTATTTTGTAGTAACATCTAAAGTGTGTAGAATAGTACTCAGCACAGAGTGAATTCTCAATGCAGTCATTATTTTAGTTGCATGAATATATGCTCCTTCTCCCCTCCCTTTTTTGTTTGTTTTGCGGGGTGGGAGGTTGGGGATGGCAGGTGCTTTTTAGAGTCAAGGCTCTACCACTTGACTGTCTGGAGGCCATAGGGATCTGTAGTTGCTGATCACAGACTGGAATGCTGGAAGGTACTGTTTTCAGGGCTATCCTGTTAAAGTGCTTCTTGTTTTGTCTTGAACTAAAACAATGAATAATCTGAATCTCTGACTCGACATTTTGTAAAGATGGAGCGATATGCATTTATTGAATTAACTTATTTTTTAGCACTCTGGCTTTTTTCTTGAGGAGTGGGTTCATATTGGCTAGTTTTTAACTTCTTTTTCCTCTTTCAGCAATATGTTATGTTGCATGACATGGTGGCAACTCATAGTACTGTAAGAGTTTCAGTTTGTAGAGTAAATGAAGGTAAGTAATTGAAGTGAATGTTGGAAGAATAAATCAAAAAAGATACCTGTTAGGCATAATGTGTGAAGTAAGCCCAAAGTATAATACATATACATTCTTTGATTGATTGATTGATTGATTGATTGATTGAGTCAATGTCTCTGTCACTTAGGCTGGAGTGCAAAGGCACAATCGCAGCTTACTGCAGCCTTGACCTCCTAGACTCAAGTCATCCTCCCACTTTAGTCTCCCGAGTAGCTGGGACTACAGGTGCATGCCACCATGCCCAGCTAATTTTTGTTTTTTGTTTTTTTTTGGAGACAGGGTTTTGCCATGTTGCTCAGGCTGGTCTCAGACTTCTGGGCCGAAGTGATCTGCCCACCTGGACCTCCCAAAGTGTTGGGATTACAGGTTTGAGCCACTGCACTCTGCACCCGGCCTTTTTTTTTTTTTTTTAAAGTCGATGTGGTCTCACTGTTGCCCAGGCCTGAGCGCAGTGGCTCAACTTACCCTCCTGTCTCAGCCTCCTAAGTAGGTGGGACTACAGGCTTGTGCCACCATTGCTGGCTAATTTTTTTTTTTTTTTTTTTTTTTTTTTGAAGAGGCGAGGTCTCACTGTGTTGCCCATGCTGGTCTTGAATTCCTGGGCTCAAGAGATCCTCCTGCTTCAGTCTCCCACAGTCTTTGGATTACAGGCTTGAGCCACTCTGCCTCACACATACATTCATTTTTTTAAGAACTAAAAGTATACATTTCAGTTCCTGAGTTTGTATCAAATTCATTTATTTATATAAAATTGTATTTTTCTTCTATGTAACAGGCACTATGCTAGGCTCTGGGGATTCAGTGTAGAGATAACAGTGGTAACAGTAACAATACAGTGTGACAAATGCTATGATAAGAAGTCAGCCAACTTATATATTGGGGGAGCTCATTTACTGTAGGTATCAGGGATGACTTCTTTGATTAAGTGCTTTTAAGTGGCGACTATTTGAATTAGCCAAATAAGAGGTAGGTAAGAAGTTGATAAGGGGAGGCTGACTGAGAAGAGGGTTCTAAATATCCAAAGGCCTAGTTTATAAGAATGAAAAAAGATTTTATTATGACAAGTACAGCAACTATAAATGGATAGCTCTCTGAGGCATGTTAAGATTGGGTCAGCCAAAAAGACAGTGAAAGCCTTGAAGGTAATTAATTATTTAATTTTTTTTTATTTTATTTTTTTTTATTTTATTTTTTTTTTATTTATTTTTTATTTTTTTTTATTTTATTTTATTTTATTTTATTATATTATATTTATGTTATTTTATTTTTTTATATATTATTTTATGTTATGTTATGTTTTTTCAATAGAGTCTCCTCTCAGGTGGTGTGCAATGGCAACCTCTCCCAGGTTCAAGGAATTCTCCTGCCTCAGCCTCCTGAGTAGCTGGGATTACAGGCGTGTGCCACCACACCCAGCCAGTTTTTGTATTTTTAGTAGAAACAGGGTGTTACCATGTTGGCCAGGCTGGTCTCGAACTCCTGGTCTGAAGTGATCCACCCGCCTCGGCCTTCCAAAGTGCTAGGATTACAGGCATGCGCACCATCACACCCAGCTAATTTTTGTGTTTTTAGTAGAAACGGTGTCAACCTTGTTGGCCAGGCTGGTCTGGTACTCCTGGCCTCAAGTGATCTGCCCGCCTTGGCCTCCCAGAGTGCTGGGATTACAGGCATGAGCCAGCATGCATAGCCACCATTGAAGGGTTTTAAGCAGAGGAATGATAAAATACTTGCCCTTTGGAAAAAAATCATTCTGGTGTCCACATTCAGACTGGTTTAGAGGAGAGTAATACTGAAGGCATGCCTCCCCCGAATCAAGGTAGCGATTGTGGAGATGAAAAGAAATGAGTTTGAAAGATACTTAAATGTGACCGTTTAACAGGATTTAACTCGTTGGATATGAGGCCGTGGAGCAGTGTCTGGCTAGGTGGATGGATGTGGATGCTATTTAGTTAAATAGGAAATCTGGAAGAGAAGCAGGCTTGCAAGAAGGGTAATGTTTTGGACATGTAACTTGTCTGGCAAGATGTCGAAGAGGTAAAGGAGGCAGCACAGCATCATGGGCCTTGGAGGCAGAAGCCGCTGTGATTTACTCAGAACACCAAATCAGTCTCCATCTTCTTGACTCAGACTACACCCAAGAGATTGCTTCCTTCCCTGTGCTTCCTGGTCACTTGCTACTGTAGCTGGGAAGATCTGCCTCCCTTAGCTGAAGTCTAAGATGTGTAGCTTCTTGATGCCTCTCCTCTTCTTGTTCTGCTGTTGCTGAAGATAATGGGGATGCCAGGGCAGACATACCATTCAACTTGAATCTTCCTTACCCACTTTGTATAGTCTTACATATCATTGATACCTTGTTTTCTGGTACACCTAAAAGGAGTAGAACTTCAAGTGGTATTTAAAAGCTTTAAGAAAAGTCAAACTTTTAATTTTTTCTTCCCATCTGAGGAATGGATTTTCTTTTTAAAGAAATCCAAATTTTTAAAAGAAGAGATCTTATTTTTAAAATGAAGATCGATAATATCTACTATGTACTAAATGTCATTCTTTAGAAGTTGTTCCCTCATAATTTAGTAAATTACTTCCTTTTTTAAAAAAAGGAAAGAGTGTTTGTCTTACAGGCTAACCTCACAAACAATAGATTTCTTCTCATCCATCTCCATTTATAAACTAGTGTGACTGTCTTCTGAGCACAGTATTAAACCTGGGCAGGGAGAGGGAGGGAGGGTGTTAGAGAATGAGAGGAAGAGAGAGAGAATACCTACACATAAGGGGACCCGAAAGAAAAGCCTTTCACCCTTCGGAAGATCTTTTCATTTTCATTTTTCTTTTATTCAAACACCAACTTTTACCAGAGGGAAGATCTTTTTTAAAAAGTGTTTCACTAAAATTTGTAAGGAAATAATGAACTAGATAAAATATTACAGTGTTTAATTTATTTAATGAATTTACTCTTATTTAAAATAATATCTAAAAAGAATAATTTAGGAATATTGAGGAGGCAATGAGACTTAAAGGTTATAAATAGTGGCAGTGAGAAAAGGAATATTATAGATATGCTGTTGAAAAGAAAATATGCTAATTTTTCTAGTGCTTCCTTCTGTTTCCAAGGGGTTATAGAAATCTGAGTTTGTTTGACCTGTTTCACAGGAATCTCCTTTGTGGACTCATTGTGTCTCTTCCTTAGGCTAATAGGCAACATTTATCATGGACAGTTATCATGAGTGTTGAAGCACACTTACTTGCTTCGTCAGAGGGTACTTGGCATCACCTGTGCACAGCTGGTGTACTAGCAGGAAACTAGCTGACACACCATGCTTTGTTAGCCTAATAATCTTATTTGTTAAAACTTGCCATTTGTTGGATTTTTCTGTTTTACCCCATTATAAACTTCTTATTGAGATCAGATGACTTCTGAATAGTATTTGCTGAATTTTTCCAAGGTAAAGAATATCTTTTTCATATTTTTCTTTCTTTCTTTAAATTCAGAAATAGAAGAAATCTTTTCTACTGACCTTGTGCCAGGAGATGTCATGGTCATTCCATTAAATGGGACAATAATGCCTTGCGATGCTGTACTTATTAATGGTACCTGCATTGTAAATGAAAGCATGTTAACAGGTAAACTAATTGAGTAAATATCAACATGAGTTGTTCATGATATATCATGACTAAGTTACTGATAAAGCCTTTTCAACATTAGCTATGTCATTTGTACCTTTACTCATGAATATGTTGGATATTGGAGATTTAAAATTCTGAGTAGACCAAATTCTGCATTATACTCAGCTGTAATACTAGATACTGTGCTATAGTGTTGGTCACATCTCTTGGCCTGACTCTGGCTACTCTTTGGACCTTTGGAAATGGTTTATGGTTAGGGAAGTGGAAAGGCGGCCTTTTCCCACAGAGAATGTGGCATACAGTATTTGGTTCCGCATTTGATGTGTAAAAAGTGGGAATAAAGAAAGATTTTATATTTTTCTTGAGCTGGGGAGATACAGGCTTTAAAATGACTTCCCTTTGGAAATTCACAATCTTGAGGTAGAGCTTGATTTTTTTTTATTTTTGTTTATTTTTTTTTTTGAGACAGAGCCTTGTTCTATCACCCAGGGTGGAGAGCAGTGGTGCGATCTTGGCTCACTGCAGCCTCTGCTCCCAGGTTCAAGTAGTTCTTTTTTTTTTTTGAGATGGAGTCTCGCTCTGTCACCCAGGCTGGAGTGCAGTGGCGCAATCTCGGCTCACTGCAAGCTCCGCATCCCAGGTTCACGCCATTCTCCTGCCTCAGCCTCTCCGAGTAGCTGGGACTACAGGCGCCCGCCACCACGCCCGGCTAATTTTTTTGTATTTTTAGTAGAGACGGAGTTTCACCGTGGTCTTGATCTCCTGACCTCGTGATCCGCCCCCCTCGACCTCCCAAAGTGCTGGGATTACAAGCGTGAGCCACCGTGCCTGGCCGGGTTCAAGTAGTTCTTATCCCTCAGCCTCCCGAGTAGCTGGGACTACAGGTGTGTGCCACCATGCATGGCTAATTTTTGCATTTTTAGTAGAGACAGCGTCACCACTTCGGCCAGGCTGGTCGCGAACTCCTGTCCTCAAGTGATCCATCCACCTTGGCCTCCCAAAGTGTTGGGATTACAGGCGTGAGCCACTGTGCCTGTCCAATATCTTATTTTAATTGTGTGAATTTTTTTTTAATTGTCCTAGTCGATCTGGCTAGAAAATGATTTATATGTAATACATTTTGAAACTGTTAAGAGTCGTATCTTAAAACACACAAATACATATCTGACACACATGTCTTCTTTGAAGCAAGAAATGTGAATGCTACAGAGAATTAATTTTAAAAAGAATTTGGCTGTTTGTCATAGTTTGAGAGAACCACCACATTACTCATTTTCACATCTCTTTTTTGCCCAGCTGTCTTTTCTGTTCTCTCTCTGTGTGTGTGTGTGTGTGTGTAGGGGTGGATCAGGGTAGGCCCTCACATCTCTTTTGTACAGTGCTTTCCACTGTTAGCATTAGTTCTTAAAGATAAGAAAACAGGTGCAGGGACTATAGCAACTACGTAATCTTTTTTTAAATTACTTGAAACTGAACAACGCAACTGTTTCTAAATATAAACAAATATTACCTTTGAGCCACAAATCACTTTCTGGAAGTATTGTGGAAGATAATATTTGATACTTCTTTGTGAGGAAATTGGCAGACAAAAAATTAAGCCATGTTATCCACATATACAACTCTTAGTGATTATTCTAAACAGTATGGTAGCATTTAAAATATTTAACAATTTAATATTTTTTGGTGTTTGATACTGATTCCTGTGCTTTCATTTAATAATTTGTAAACTGTTTTTTTGTTGTTTTTGTTGTTGTTGTTGTTGTTGTTTTTTAAAGGAGAAAGTGTTCCAGTGACAAAGACTAATTTGCCAAATCCTTCAGTGGATGTGAAAGGAATAGGAGATGAGTTATATAATCCAGAAACACATAAACGACATACTTTGTTTTGTGGCACAACTGTTATTCAGACTCGTTTCTACACTGGAGAACTCGTCAAAGCCATAGTTGTTAGAACAGGTAGGAAACATCTTAATTAATCTCTTTTTGCATGTTTCAGCATATTTGATACCTACTAAATGTTTAAAAAGAGATTCTGGGCTGAGTGCAGTGGCTCATGCTTGTAATCCCAGCACTTTGGGAAGCCGAGGTGGGCGGATCACGAGGTCAGGAGATTGAGACCATCCTGGCTAACATGGTGAAAACCCGTGTCTACCAAAATTACAAAAAAATTAGCCAGGCCTGGTGGTGGGTGCCTGTAGTCCCAGCTACTCAGGAGGCTGAGGCAGGAGAATGGCGTGAACCCGGGAGGCGGAGCTTGCAGTGAGCCGAGATCACACCACTGTACTCCAGCCTGGGTGACAGAGCGAGCTCTGTCTCAAAAAAAAGAGAGAGATTCTGTTTTGGGAGATAATTCTCATTTTCTTATAAAAATATAAATAATTCTTTTCTTTTTTTGAAAGGATTTAGTACTTCCAAAGGACAGCTTGTTCGTTCCATATTGTATCCCAAACCAACTGATTTTAAACTCTACAGAGATGCCTACTTGTTTCTACTATGTCTTGTGGCAGTTGCTGGCATTGGGTTTATCTACACTATTATTAATAGCATTTTAAATGAGGTATGTATGTGGGACTCTTAATAGGGTTTGAACCTCAATTATTTATCACATGCAGCTATTGAGGATTTGAAATGTGGCTAGTGAGAATGAGGAACTAAAATTTTAAACTAATTTAATTTTAATTTAATGCTAACAAAGTCATGAGACTAGTAGCTATGATATTAGAAAGCCCAGCTGTAGAACATTTCCATTATAAAGGACACTTCTTTAAGGTGGCTCTGGTTTAGATGGTCTTTTACTTGGTCTTGTGACTTTAAAAAAAAAAAAAACAGGAAAAAAAAACCCCCACATACTCACCAAAAGCTGTATTTTCTCCTTTTTACCTCTGAGACGTAATATACAGTGTTAAAATGATTTTTGATTATTTAATTGAAGGCGCCGCTTGTCAGAAGTGGAGACTGGCACCGTAAGGTGTGTGCATGCTGAGTCAATATCTGATAAAGCTTGCTGACCGGCTTTGAAGTGTGTCATGTGTGAAGTATGTAGCGCTTTAAAAATGAGATGTTTCTTTTGAAAGTAGCTGTCATTCTATAATCCATTGAGCTTTTTTATTTTGCAGAAATATCTGAAGAAAATTATATATGGTTAATAGATATGTATATACACACACATACATAAAATTGAAATACACAATTGAAAATGGCTTACAGATTTTCACTAAAGAAATACCTATATTAAATCAGTAAATAATACTGGAGGTTTGACATTTATTTTTGTGTTAATTGTAGGTACAAGTTGGGGTCATAATTATCGAGTCTCTTGATATTATCACAATTACTGTGCCCCCTGCACTTCCTGCTGCAATGACTGCTGGTATTGTGTACGCTCAGAGAAGACTGAAAAAAATTGGTATTTTCTGTATCAGTCCTCAAAGAATAAATATTTGTGGACAGCTGAATCTTGTTTGCTTTGACAAGGTTGGTTCAGTTTCATAGTTACTTTCAAAGGTTACTTTGTAGCATTTAAATATTTAGATCAATGTTTTTTATTTTCTTTGCCAACAAATTTGGACACATTCTGTCATGTTCCGTTAATTTTCCTTTTCCTCCACTTATTCGGTATATGCATCATTTTTCTATACCATAAGTTGTCACTTAACATTACTGATAGGTTCTTGGAAACTGCAACTTTAAATTAAATGAAACCAGTTTTACCATAGGCTAATTGATACAAATGAGATTTAAGTTCCTATGCCATATTTTGGTCACAAAAAAATCACCAAACTTCTAAATAAGGATCTAAAACACTTCTGATATTAAACATTGAAATTATGAGCTATACATTCATTTAAGAAAGAAAGAAAAACAAGTAAGGTAATTATTTACCCAGTTGTTTTGTTTCAGGCTCATGGGTAGTGGGAGCCTATCTCAGCAACTGGTGGAACGAGGCAGGAACCAGCCCTAGACAGGATGCCATCGTATCACAGAGTGTACTCACACTCACCCAGACTGGGACCATTCAAATGTGCTGGTTCACTTAACTTGTGTAGCTTTGAATGTGGGAGGAAACTGAAGTACCTGGAGTGAAACCCATGCAGACAGGGAGAGAACATGCAAACTCCATGTAGATAGTGGTCGCGGCTGGGCCTCAGCTCTCCCCACCACTGGCCCCCATCATGTTATAAAAAAAGATGGACAAAACAATGGTATTTGAGGACATGCTGTATTTCTTACTTTCTCAATTTTTAATACTTTGGATATTGCTTATTTGCTCAAAGCTGCAGTTAACTTGATTATATCCAGAATTAGGCCTAGTAGTATTAATAGTAGTAGTAGTAGTAAAGATTATGTGATCTTAAATTTTTTTAGACAGTAATTCTTATTTAACACAATAGGCTCCATGCATATATATTTATTATGGTTTTATTGCTTGTGTGTATGTTTAGTGTTTGCTGTATGATTTTATTGAATATGTTTCAGAATTATGAAGGTCACTGATTTTATGTGAAAATGACAAATTATGTACCTGTGTGAAGTATATCTTGCCTCTTAGAAAGGTTTCTCTTTTCCTGAGCTGGAATTTTCTTTAAAGTTTTCTGAGAATTAAACTTTGACCAAAAAACCTTGTATCAAACTTTTCTGGGTAACTGATGTGATATGAATTTGATTTTTGTGCATTTCATTGTTACAGAAAAAAATGGGAAACCTGTTAGAAAAAAATATGTCACATACTGCCACGATTATTTCATATATATCTGTTAAAAAAATTTCACTTATGCTTGTCTTTTTTGGAAACTTTCCTAAAATTTTTAAGACAAAAGTGGAGGAAAGGTGCATGTATAATAAACACTCATTTACTCATGACCCAGCTTTATCAACACATTGTCAGTCTTATCTATCTGCTCATTTTCAAGGGGACAGCATCAGACATTATTTCACTCATAACTACCTTAGTATGTGTCTAGAGGATAAGATATTTAAAATAGCACTGTCACATTTAACAGAAGTAGCAATTCTTAGTTTTTCTAATATCCATTTGAGATTTCCTCAAGTCTCAAATTTTTACTAATTGATTTTTCAGTCAGAATCCAAATAGGGATTACATTGCTTACAATTCACATGTAACAATTGCCTTTACTTACCCCTTATCTCCAATTATTTTGTCGAAGAAACCAGGTCATCTACCTTGTGGATTTGGCCAGTTGCTTCCTCCTGATGTACTTTAACCTGTTCTTCTTGGCTCGCCCTATACAGTAATCCTTCCTTCCTTTACAGGCATCCTTTATCGATTGATAAGATAGGTTAATTGCTGCATCCTTCCATTGATTTTTTTTTGACAGTATAAGCACATAAATATATACCCCTCTCTCCCCTTACGTAGAAGATTTGTGATCATTGTTTGCACCCCCTTTCCCACTTTAACCATATGTCCTGGAAGCCATTCTCTATCAGGGATCTCGCCTGTTTCTTTTTTTAACTCTGTAGAACTCCATTATGTTATATGTAGCATAGTTTCTAATGCTGTGTGGTTGTTTTTTATTTTTATTTTTGCGTTTTTTTTGAGGCATTATCCATACTTTGTGCATGTGTGCTTTTTTGTTTTTTAGACTGGAACTCTAACTGAAGATGGTTTAGATCTTTGGGGGATTCAACGAGTGGAAAATGCACGGTAAATATTAGTTAGACTTGATAGTTTATTAGTTTATTTTAAATATTTTAACATGTGCAACATTCAAACATAAAGGAAGTAATATAACAGACAACTGTGTACCTACACCAGGATTAAACCGTGGACATGTTGCCATATTTGCTTCAGATCTCTTCTTTTAGAAGATTAAAATATTATAGAAGTTGCCAAAGTCCCACTCTATCCCTTCCACAATTCCTACTGCCATTCTGAAATTATTTTTGCATATTTTGTATTTTTTCTAAGTATAAATCTATAAATAAGTATCCATAAATGATATACTGTACATATGTTTTGCTGCTTTTTTTCCCTCTCCAAACTTTGTTTTCAAGATTTATCCATGTTGATATGTGCAGATCTAGTTTATTAATTTTAACTGCTCTGTCTTATTCCATTGAATGATTAAACCTTGTCTGTTCTTCTACTAAGGAACAATTCTGTTTTTTCTTCTTTTTTCTCTGCACTGTTGCAAATAGTGCTGCAATTAAAGTTCTTACACACAAGTCCTTGTAGGCATGTGACTGAGTTTCAGTAAGTTAGATCCCTATAAATGGAAATGCTGGGCCATAGCACGGGCGCAGCTTCAGCTTACTTATGCTTTCTCTCAGTGGATAAAGATCTTTTTACTCCACATTCTTGCCAAACTTAATATTGTCAGACTTGTAATTTTTGCCAGATGGATGGATCTGAGTATTACATTGTGGTTTTACTTACATTCTTCTCATTTCTTATAAAATTGAGTATCTTTTCACATTTTGGAGGGAGGGTCATTTAGCATTCTTCTGTGTGTTGTGTGTTTATATCCTCATTTTTCTGTTGTGAAGTCTATCTTATTCATTTGTTAGAGGTCTTTTTTATTTTCTGGATAGTAATCTTTTTCAATATTGTGTATTGAAAATTATCCTGTTAGTCTCTGGCTCATCTCTTTACTTTTGTTTCTGTTGCTTTTTGAAGCTCAGAAGTTTTACTCCTGTAGTTTTGTTTATGTCTTCCCCCCCCCCACCCCCGTCAAAAGTCTGCTAAATTTTGATGTATATAGCTTGAGAGACAGTATTGTTTGGCCAATGTAATTTCAAGAGTTGTTGTGTCTTGGAAAATAGTATGTCACATTGTGACCTTTCTTATCCCTAGTAATGCATGTTGCCTTAAATTCTCTTTTGTCTTATCATTATGTAGCTCTAGACCAGCTTTCTTATGCCTGATGTTTGCCTAGTGTGTGTTTTGCCACCTGTTTACTTTTCAGTCTTTTCTGTGCCATGATGTGCACATTTATTCAGATATATTAGAAATTATTTCTACCACTGCTCCCCCAGTTTACACACACATTTTCACATTTTCATTTTTTCTCTCATTTTCTCGGTTTATGCATCCTAATCTTATACTGCTTGTTCTTACATTTTCAGTATTTATACTTAAAGTTCATGGGTGTCAATACTGCCTTTTAACCACTCCCCTGACCCCCAAAACAAACCTATGGACTGTAAGATACTTTTGGTTATTCTCCTCCCTTCCTATATGTATTTGTTGCAAAATATTTTCTGATTATGATTTTGGTCTTATACAGTCTGCATGCTTAGATTTACCTAGGTGTACAAATACCTTAACTATTGCATCTTGTGTAAATTGCCATCTTCTGTAACTGCATTCATTTGCTTTGTTTCACTGTCACTCTTTTTTTTCTTTTTTAAGTGAAAGCAAGTTTATTAAGAAAGTAAAGGAATAAAGAACGCTCCTCCATAGGCAGAGCAGCCCACTGTCACTTGGGTGGTAGTGTAACTATACAGATTTCTAGGTTTGATACTTGTGTTCTCTCAATACTGTTATTTCATTTCTCTTAATACGTTTTGTTACTTGGTACTGATAAATCTTAGTCTCTTTAGTAATCCTTTTTCTCTCTGGTTGCTTGAAGAATATTTCTTCACTCTTAATTTCTGTAGATTCACCGTGATCTTTTTATTTGTGTGTACAGGATTCATGATGCTTCTTGATTTCATGCTTTCACGTTTTTCATAAATTCTGGAAAATTTTCAGGCCTTTTTTACTTCCATTATGGCCTTTTCATTGTGTTTTGTTTTCTCTCCTTCTGGGAATCCTAACCATGTGTTGGACAGCACATGGTTTACTTGGTTCTTTCCAAGTCTGCTCCCACCCCTACTCTCACATCTACAGTGTCTTATTGTTTTTCTAAGTCTAATTTTAAAATGCCCTTTTTGCATTCTTTCAGATTTGCCATTCTGTTGTCTTAAACTTATGGGATTCTTTATTTTTTTATCTTAAACACAGGAATGGGTATGGGTGTCTCGCTATATTTCCCAGGCTGGTTTTGAACTCCTGGCCTCAAATGATCCTCCTGCCTTAGCCTCCCAAGATGCTGGGATGACAGGCATCAGGCACTGTGCCTGGCCAAATTTATAGGATTCTAATTCTGTCTTTGTTATGTCTGTCGACACTCTTGGTGAATTGTTTGCTAGCGCATCTTTAAATTATGGACTCATTCTTAACAGAATTTTCTTTGAGCTCCCCTCTGGAGAAGTTCTGACTTTGCTTGGCTAAGAGCCCCAGTGGTAATCAACAGTGTCACACAGGCTTTAACTGACCACCTGTGTTTCGATCCTTGCTCTGCTACTTATGGGCGGTGTAACCTGGGACAAGTCACTTAACCACCCTGCTTCAGTTTTCTCATCTATAATGGGAGTAATAAAACACCTTTTCTATGGTGTGAGGATAATGGGCCAATAAATTTAAAGTTCTTAGAATAATGCCTGGTGCATAGTAAATATTATGCAGATATTAGCTATTTTCTTGGACTTTGGGTGAGGAAAAAGACAAGCTTATTCATAATTAATGCCTTTAGGTCTGTGGGTGAATTTTTTCTCATCTGCCCTTTTCCCAAGAGCGTGTAGCTCTTCAAGAGCACTGGCTTTCCTGAGTCAGAGGGGTCCTTTCAGTACCAGCTTCCCACTTTGCATGGGCCCAGACTTTGTTTCCTGTCCTTTTGTGGGTATTAAATCCCAAGTTCTTAGTTTACTGAGATGGCCTCCTCCCTTCATCCCCGCCAGCAGCAATAGCATCAGTTCAAGTTCACACCCCTCTGGTTTTCTTTTCCCTATATTTCTGGCACTTGACAGTTTCTCTTTCTTAGGAGCTCAGATTGGGATGTAAAAGATTTTTTTTTTTTTTAATTACAAAACCAGAAAAGCCCTGTTAGAATATTACCTTGAATCTTAGAATTTGTGAAACTAATTCAGTGTATCTTCTGCTTAGATTTCTTTCACCAGAAGAAAATGTGTGCAATGAGATGTTGGTAAAATCCCAGTTTGTTGCTTGTATGGCTACTTGTCATTCACTTACAAAAATTGAAGGAGTGCTTTCTGGTGATCCACTTGATCTGAAAATGTTTGAGGCCATTGGATGGGTAAGTCAAATATTTTAAAATACAAATAACTTTAGGAAAATAATAGTTAAAAATTAAATTACCTTATACAGGGATTATTTCTGCTTTTTGTTTTGATGACAGTCTATCTTGTACCCTAAAAGGAGCTATGTAATTTCTAAAGCTACATCACTGGAGAAATATTTTAAAAATGGTGCAAAAGTAACTTTTAGTTAACCCACTTAGTACACCTTTAATAGAGGCTGACCAGCTCAGGCCCCTGCTTTGTGTTTAAGATAAACCAGGGGTCAGCAACTTGGGGCAGTAGAGCAGAGCCAGTAAGATGATCTCAACTGACACAATTTTCTTGGCCACAGGCAAAGGAGTATAAAGTCCTTTGTCTTCATTGCTCTTTTTTACCTGTCTTTTGTTTACTGTGTCCACACACATGCACATGTTTTTGTTTGTTTATAACTTCTTTCTATTTTTGCCATTGGGACTTTTAATTTCTAAGTGCCTGCTTACATTCTCCGGTTGTTACCATTTTACAGCATTCAGTTCTTCTTTCATAAATACAAAGACAGTTCATTTTTAGAGTTCTCTTCTGGCTTCTGAATTATTTATTTTCTCTGGGGTTACGGTCTCCTCTGGCCCCCACCCCATGCTTGGTGTCTCTCCTTCATGCTTTTGGTTTTCATTGTACATCTGGATGGCACTTTTTTACTATAAAAATGAAGATCTGATTTGGTAATTCTGCATAGCTGCAGTGAGCTACTTACAATTTCACCCTTGCCCATATGTATGTTAGTGTTTCCGATTGATTGGGAAGGCCTGTTGGGGGGTGGGGGATGGTGCTTGCTCTGTGTGTAATGGGGTCTTATCAACAGGGGTTCTTAAAGTTTCAAAGGAATAGTTTCAGAGTTTTGCTTTCCTCACCCATTCTCACCGTGCTTGCACATGTGGAGCTCTGTACTCCGGAATCCTCACCCTCATGTTAGCAGCCTTTGCTCCTGTCAGACATGCAGTTCATGTCTCTGGAGGAGGACTCCCTGGTGTTTTGTTTGGCTTTCTTTAGCTCAGCTATTCTGGCTGATAAATGTTCCTGCCTCACCTGGTATCTTGTGTGTGTTCTGGGCTACTGTTTCGTTCCTGTTTTGTATCCATCCACAGGTTTCAGTTTGCCCTTTGTTTCTATATTTGAAATCCCTTCCTTCAGATTTATTTTCTGTTTACATTTACAGAATCCTCCCTTCCCTCTTCCCTGCCTCCCCACCTCCCTCCCTCCCTACCCACATTTTGAAAGGGAGAGAGGGAGGGGGTGACTGGATAAGTGCTCCATCTGCCAACTACTGAAGTTTACTCTTGAAATTTAATTCTGAAAAGGAGGCCACACTTCATTTATAGAGAGAATAACAAAAATGGGCTGATTTATCTTTCTTCTCTAAGCTTTTCTCCAATGGGATAGATTTTCAGTAGATTTAGTGTTCAGTGTTGGTGGATCTTCAAAGAAATTAAGAAAATTTGTGTAATGGCATATTTCATTGGCCCTGAGTTGCTTTGATGCTTGATCCCACCAGAGCTTACTTATCAATGAAATGGTTTCACATAGCCAGTTGCAACTGTGACTTGATGTGATTGATGCCATATGATACAAGATGCAGATGTCATATGATAGAAGATGCATCCCAGTTTTAGAGATGTTAAGATACGAAAAAAGGTGTCTTAGAATTGTACAAAATTGGCTAATTTTTCACAGTTCCCTATTGTTTTCTCATTTATTGATCCCATTAGTTATAGTGTATGTTTAATATAGGTTTTTCTTTGAATGTTTTTCACCAAAAAAGGTTCTTTAAAGTAGTAGCTTAACTAGAAGTATTCAAGCTGAGAAACTAAACTCATATCTTTGTACTTTAGCCTGTTCTTGACCCAGCGGTTCTGCTGACCATATCTGAGCCCTATGTACTTTTGAATCCTTTCTTGGTGGCAGAAAGGAATCACTGGATGAGCCTGAAAATTCTGGGGACTACAAGAACCTTTTGTCTTTTGCAGAGCTAGTCTCTAAACCCAACAAGTTGTAAGAGTGAAGTGAGATCAGTTTCTGTTTCTTTATTCTGCTTCTAACCCTGAATGAAGCAACCCTTCTCCCATGGGTTGCTAGGTATCTAACTCACCATCTTTGTTCATATTTTCTTTTACTTATGTTAGTGATCCAGTAGTGCTCATTTGTTCCTTGGACATACATTTTTTTTAATTATTGAAAATGGCCATAATGTTCCATTTAAACATAGAACCATGAATTCAATTTTATGAAGCAGAGCTTGAATGTTGTGTTTTTTTTTCCCCCAGATTCTGGAGGAAGCAACTGAAGAAGAAACAGCACTTCATAATCGAATTATGCCTACAGTAGTTCGTCCTCCCAAACAACTGCTTCCTGAATCTACCCCTCCAGGAAACCAAGAAATGGTGAGAAATCACTTAAAGCTGCATAAAACTGTTGGTGGTTACTTATATTTATTTTTAATTTTTTTTAATTTTTATTTTTTATAGAAACAGGGTCTTGCTTTGTTGCCCAGGCTGGTCTCAAACTCCTGGGCTCAAGTGATCCCCCTACCTTGGCCTCCCCAAGTGCTGGGATTACAGGTGTGAGCCACCACCCCCAGCCTGCTTACTTACATTTAATTCTCATTTTGAAATGTTGCTAGAAGAGGAAGGCAGAAGTCCTTTATTTAACTCTTATGCAGAGATAGGAATATTTTAACTGTGTTTATCAGAAACTACACCTCTGTGTTGAGATGTAATTCTCAGTACTATCACTTTTCCTATTTACTGAGTAGCTTAGTGCCTCGTGATTTATACAGCTGGTGGTTAATCCTCTTAAATTGCATCTGTGTTCCTATAATTTAATAAAAAGTATATATGAAAGGCTTTACTTTTAGGTGAATTTTTAAATGTATTCCCCTTAGTTTATTATTATTTTTCAAGTTACCTGAAAATTTTTTTACATGTATAAGTATTACGTATCCAAGAAATTTACCAAGATTCTAATAAACACCACTTTATCTTATTTGTATAACTGGTTGGCAAGATTCTGGGTAATTCATTTTCCTTCCTGTTTATATTTGTTCTTTCCAGAGTTTATTATTATTTTTTGAGCCGGAGTCTCACTCTGTCGCCCCAGCTGGAGTGCAGTGGTGAGATCTCAGCTCACTGCAACCTCTGCCTCCTGCCTTCAAGTGATTCTCCCACCTCAGCCTCCTAAGTAGCTGGTATTACAGGCGCACGCCACCACACCTGGCTAATTTTTCTTTTTTTAGTAGAGATGGGGTTTCACCATGTTGATAAGTCTGGTCTTGAACTCCTGCCCTCAAGTGATCCACCTGCCTTGGCCTCCCGAAGTGCTAGGATTACAGGCGTGAGCCACTGCGCCCAGCCAGCCTATTATTTTTTAATTTTTATTTTGTGTTTTTTGGTACGTACACTTGCTTGCACCCCTTAGTTTATTTTAGTACTTAAAATGTTAATATTTTCAGGATAGCAGAACATTTGAAAATATTTAAGAACATACTTTTTAAAAATGGGAAGTAGTATAGAAGGAATCATGAATCCTGACTTTGAAAAACAGTTGCTTGTTTCTTTTCCAAATAATGTTTTGTGGATGCTTAGTAAACTTTTTCTAACTTTAGTATGTTAATAGAGTTAATCTGTACTATTTTTTCTTGTTTTGTTTTGTTTTTAGGAGCTGTTTGAACTTCCAGTAAGTGAAGAATGTTTACTTGTTACTAAGTATATTTGTTTTGATTCTTTAAGAATAATAAGTGCTCTGTGCATCTTTTGAAATGATATAGGCTATTTATGAGATAGGAATTGTTCGCCAGTTTCCATTTTCTTCTGCTTTGCAACGTATGAGTGTGGTTGCAAGGGTGCTAGGGGATAAGAAAATGGATGCCTACATGAAAGGAGCACCCGAGGTCATTGCCAGTCTTTGTAAACCTGAAACAGGTGAGGAAATATCTATGCTTTGGGTAAAATTCTGTTATTTGAGTAAACTTGTATTAGCAACTCTAACAATGAAATTTACTCTTTCTTTTAAAAAGTTCCCGTCGATTTTCAAAATGTTTTGGAAGATTTCACTAAACAAGGTTTCCGTGTGATTGCTCTTGCGCACAGAAAATTGGAGTCAAAACTGACGTGGCATAAAGTACAGAATATTAGCAGGTGAGGGTGAACGGCTTTCCTGGTTTCCCAGTCATCATCATTTATGTTTATATTAGTCATGCACAGTAATTTGTATGTAATTGAGTATTTATTGAATGTATGAAAAGATATCTAATACAATATTGTTTTAGGTGATTGAAGTAAAAGTACATTTTCCCCACTGCCTGATTTCCTTTCATTCTGGGTTTTTTTTTTTTGAGAGACAGTCTCACCCCATACCCAGGCTAGAGTGCAGTGGTGCAGTCTCGGGTCACTGCAACCTCCGCCTCCCAGGTTCAAGTGCAGTGGCGCGGTCTCAGGTCACTGCAATCTCTGCCTCCTGGGTTCAAACGATTCTTGTGCCTCATCCTCCCAAGTAGCTGGGATTATAGGCGGGTGCCACCACACCTGACTAATTTTTATATTTTTAGTAGAGATGGGGTTTTTGCCATGTTGGCCAGGCTGGCCTCGAACTCCTGGCCTTAAGTGATCATTCTGTATTGACTGTTTACCTATGTTGTTTTTTCCTTAGAGCTCTTTGAAACTATTTTCAATTTGTTAATTATTGTGTACCCACTATGTGTCAGGCACATTCCAAGAACAGTAAATGTAATTTTACCGAAGTTTATTTTCTCCAATTGATCTTCTCACTTTTGCCCAGCAGTTGGATCTAACTACTAATTCGATCAGGGTATAATGAGTCATAGTAACCAAGCTCCTCCCACTCCACTTCTTTCCTAATCCCCAGTACTCTCCATGCCCCCTGTCAAATGACAGTGTCATATTCAAGGACTGTCACTTTGACTGTAACTGATACAGGCCTACCTTTGAGGATAGCATTTTTGTTTAGGAATATTTCATGATGTACCTAGCATTTTGTAAGCAGAAAAGAGTATCACTTGGCTGTCCTGCTAATTCTGCCTGTTTGGGGGAGGTGGTGGTCTAAGCGTGAGTTTAAAAAAAAAAGAAATGGAAAACCTCTACCCAAATTGTGATACATACACATGTCGGGAACCACAAATGTATATAATATTATATCCTAATTCCTACTAAGGACACATTAGTCTCTTCTTAATTTATAGCTTCACACTAGCAAGGGTGCTAGGGGATAAGAAAATGGATGCCTTTGCCATTTTCCCCCATAAACGCTAATTATTGAATTGCCTACAGTTCTTTTTTTTTTCTTTTTTCTTTTTTTTTTTTTTTTTTTGAGACAGAGTCTCGCTCTGTCGCCCAGGCTGGAGTGCAGTGGCGCAATCTCGGCTCACTGCAAGCTCTGCCTCCCGGGTTCACGCGATTCTCCTGCCTCAGCCTCTCCGAGTAGCTGGGACTACAGGCGCCCGCCACCACGCCCGGCTAATTTTTTTGTATTTTTAGTAGAGACGGGGTTTCACCGTGGTCTCGATCTCCTGACCTCGTGATCCGCCCGCCTCGGCCTCCCAAAGTGCTGGGATTACAAGCGTGAGCCACCGCACCCGGCCTAGTTCTTTTTTTTTTTTCTTTTGAGATGGAGTCTTGCTCTGTTGCCCAGGCTGGAGTGCAGTGGCACGATGTCAGTTCACCACAACCTCTGCCTCCCAGGTTCAAGCGATTCTCCTTCCTCAGCCTCCTAAGTAGCTGGAACTACAGGTGCACACCACCATGCCTAGCTAATTTTTGTATTTTAGGTAGAGACAGGGTTTCACTATGTTGGCCAGGCTGGTCTTGAACTCCTGACCTCGTGATCTGCCCGCCTTGGCCTCCCAAAGTACTGGGATTACAGGCGTGAGCCACTGCGCCCGGCTGCCTATAGTTCTTAGGCGTGTCATCTTGAGACATCCTTCCGTGACATTGGATAGACTGTTCCTTGTGCTGAGGATACCCTGTTCCTCCTTGTTAACTTTCCTCTCTTTCTCTACTCCCTTTCTTCTTTACCCTTCCACCAAGTCCTCTGTGTTTCCATTTTACCTTGTAGGAACAGGTTTTAGCATTTCCCTTGTAGCTTAAGCCTTTATATCTTGAATATTGGACTATTCACTAACTAGAGGGTAAGATTTCCATGACCTGTATCATTCATATGGTATGAGAGAGTTAGGAGACGAGCTGAAGCCAGAAACTAGTGCCTGAAGGAAAATGGCTTAGTGCTTTTGACACATTATCTTCACATTGATACAACTTTGCGCTTTGAAATACAATTTCAGGTTTCAAAGCTTTTTCCTGCTGTTACCACCAGCAGTTTGATTTATATTAATTTTCTCAACTATTCTCTAATATCCTTACCACCCATTGTTAGAAATTAGGTGTTTCAAAGATTTTACATTTCATAGATACGTACTTCAAGCAACTTTTACTGGAATTTTGTTAGAAAAATCATTTGGTTATTCCAAGTCTGAAATTCTAGTCTCTGACCTCAGACCCTCCTCCTTCCCCATTGAGAAAAATATTTCTATGATATAATTTAGGTAGGTTGAGGTGTTTTTTGTTTGTTTTCTTTTTTTGTTTCTTTTGAGATAGGGTCTCTCTTTGTTGCTTAGGCCAAAGTGCAGTGGAACAAACACATCTCACTGCAGACTTGACCACCTGGGCCTTAAATGATCCTCACTCCTCAAGCCTTCCTAGTAGTGGGACTGCAGGCACATGCCTTCATGCCCAGCTAATTATTTTTTTCATTTTTTGTAGAGATGGGGTCTCACTATGCTGCCCAGGCTGGCCTCAAACTCCTAGGTTCAAGCAGTCCTCCTATTTCAGCCTCCCAAAGTGCTGGGATTGCAGGCATCAGCTACAGTGCCTGACCTGAGATTTCTTAAGAACGTAACTCTCACTGAACAGACTTCATCTCTTTTATAGTGCTAAAGCGCCTACTATTTTTGTGTGCATCTCTGGTTGCATGTCTGTTTCCCCACCCAAGTTTCTTGAGAGTAGAGATCATCCCCTTTTGTCTTTAACCTCCCAGTGACTAGCATAGTGCCTGGTGTGTTCTTGATACTCAGTTATTTAAAGAATAGCATCTTGATAACTATATTAGTAATATTTTCAAAGACCCATCTCTGGGTCCCAAGTAGATCTCATTGTTGGATTGCTAATGGTTCTTGTGTAACATTTTCAGGATCAGTAATTGTTTTATAGAATTGATCTGAGACTTGATAATGAAGCCACGAAAACTGTATTGAATGTGCCTGTGGCACAATTCTTTCTTTTTCACTTAACATTTAAATTAAGATATGTTGTAGAGGGTAGTAAAGAATAGATTTATGCTTATTTTTGGATACTACACAAGATGAATATTCCTTAGTATTAGAATTATTTATTGTACAGTGACATACATTTCCAAATGATTACTATATTGAGATACTGAACTCTTGAACACACGTGGTTTATTCAGCATATAAAATGTTTTCATTTATAGATATTTTAAACTGCATTATAACTTATAGACATTTTTAATTGCTTAGATATTTTAAGTTTGTGTACATAAGTTGCTTACTCAGTTGACTAAACCATTATGTGTTGAAACTTCTTTTTCTGCAGAGATGCAATTGAGAATAACATGGATTTTATGGGATTAATTATAATGCAGAACAAATTAAAGCAAGAAACCCCTGCAGTACTTGAAGATTTGCATAAAGCCAACATTCGCACCGTCATGGTCACAGGTTAGACTTTATAAAAGAACACAGAAACAAATGGAGTGTGACAGAGCTGAAGTTATGTAATATTGAGGGATAATCAGTTATAAAATCATATTATTATAGTCTATAGTGGTTTCAACCTAAGTTCTCTTTTAGCTCTGAATATTTTCCCAAGTGCAAGATAACTTTGTCTTATTCTTTTTGAGGTCTAGTGAATCCTATTTATAGACAGTATAGTAGAATAGTAAAAGTACACTGTAAAAATTTAAACTTGACTCCTTTTTGTTTTCTCTCTTTATTCATATATTTCTTGTAGCACTTACTGTACCTTGTGTTATTTGTAGATTTATTTTCTGTACTATAATATAAGATTCTTGAGGGTTAGGAGTGTGTTTTACTCATGGTGGAGTCCTTTGCAATTTTTAGAACTGTCAGGTACATAGAAAATGGTTAATAGATATTTGATAGCATGAAATGTTTATATGTAAGGTATTGTTTATTACCCTAGCTTGAATTCTAGTGAAATAGCCTACTTTTTTTTTTTCTAGTACATCTAAGCGATTCTCCTGATGTTACTATACTGCTAATAATAATAGATAACTCTTAGTCCTTAGCTGTGTGAAATTGTGGTAGCTCTGTTTTTTGTTTTTTTTCTTAGCAGATAATCAGATTTAAGATACTTAATGGCACTTACGTGTTCAGTAAGACTAATATGGAGAAAGTCTGTATACATTTTTGTGTTTTAGACTCTTGAGATCTATCTAATAACATAATTTTACCATATAACTCAAGGTAACTAAGTCTGTTAGCATCCCAGCCGTTCTTAGTTCTTATGTCTTCTCTGTCAAGACACTTTTCACCTGTTCCTCGTCCTCCTCTTTTATTTATTTATTTTTTTCCCCTTGCCAGAATATGGCTTTGTGAACCAAAGGTCATAGGAAGATATTCTTGGAAATAGTGTGTGGAAATTGAGGAAAGGAATATCTCGCTCTTCTGTTTTGGTAGCAGTGGGATCCACAAACCTTTGTCTGCTTCTCCTTTAAGATCCTGTTCTTGCTGCTCTTCTTTCTTCTCATGACTGAGAAGTTGTCTCTCTTGTTTCTCGTTTACACCTGTTCTTATTACCTGTCTTACCTTTTGTTTTTGTTTTGTGTAATCTTGCTTTTGTAATTCATCATTTTCTATGATATGGTGCTAGTGTTCTTGCACAGACCACTAGTCACTTTGCAAAGTTATTTCGGTAAGTATTTATTGAGCCACCTGATCTGTGTGTAGCACTGTGCCAGGTATTGTGTAGATACAAATAGTGCACGACTGGGAAAGATTGAGAATTATATTTGGCTTTAAAAATTGTGGGTGAGATGTTTTCTTTGGCTTATACGTGCTTGCATTATTTGAGGCTTCTTTTGATAAGTATGCTCCAATTTTGTTATTTTTAAACTCTGAGGGGAAGAACCATACATTATCGTTATTCTCCAGCCCAGTCATGGACACTGTAGTAGATTCTCAGCAAGTACTTGTTTGATACATTCACGTTTCCATTTTAATTTTAATACATTTAAAATATTTTGAAAATTAGGTGACAGTATGTTGACTGCTGTCTCTGTGGCCAGAGATTGTGGAATGATTCTACCTCAGGATAAAGTGATTATTGCTGAAGCATTACCTCCAAAGGATGGGAAAGTTGCCAAAATAAATTGGCATTATGCAGACTCCCTCACGCAGTGCAGTCATCCATCAGCAATTGACTCAGAGGTAAGGTCAAGATTGAGTGTCCCTTTTAAAGTTTGTTGATTTAAATTTAGTCTGAAAAAATAAAAGTGGTGCGTTAAAACACAGTAAAGCAAAAACTAAATGAAAACAGAAGTCTGGGCTATTTTTTCAGAGATTATGTTTCATTAGGACTGGGACAGACCCAGGAATCTCAATGTTCAAATTTTGATATTTAGCTAAGATGAGAAGCACAGTTTTAAAGTACAAGAATTCCAGATGTTCATCGTATTCTTCAAGTAACTAGTGGTAAATGTTGCAGGTGGTCCATCATACTCAGTTCATGCATCGTTTCAAATTGAAGCTGATATTTGAGTTTCTTTTTACTTTGAATAAATGTCAGGCTTTCATTGTGTTGTGGAACATATCAAATGAAAGAATTCAGTTTTAGAACAAATATGTTTAAAATAGAATTGTTTTACTTCGTTTGGTTGCCTAAATATTGTTCCCAATGTCTCATATACACAGGCTATTCCGATTAAATTGGTCCATGATAGCTTAGAGGATCTTCAAATGACTCGTTATCATTTTGCAATGAATGGAAAATCATTTTCAGTGATACTGGAGCATTTTCAAGACCTTGTTCCTAAGGTAAGTAATTTGGGTGTATGTATGTGTTCACATGAATACATTGTGAACAGTATTTTTAAGAAATTTATATTATTTTTTCCAGTTGATGTTGCACGGCACCGTGTTTGCTCGTATGGCACCTGATCAGAAGACACAGTTGATAGAAGCATTGCAAAATGTTGAGTAAGTCTTTTTTTGTTTTTTGATGAATTATGGTTTCATTTCAGCATCAGAAAAATAATTTTTATATGTTTTTTATGCTAATATTTCATATATATATAATTGTGATCTATAAGATAGATGAGAACTTTAAGTGCCTCTTTAAAAGAGTCTCATGTGCTTTTTATTTAGCTAAAGTGCAGTATCCACAGGTTTTTCTCTATGACTTCATTCTTTCAGGTGCTCTATCTTGATAGAAGTGGCTAATCATTTTAGTAAACAGTTATGTTTCAGGTTATTAAGGGATAAATTTTTACTGATAACTTTAAAAGTAGCCATACTAAAGACTGCAGGCACAGCGCTTTGCTCTAAAGATGAGGAAATCGAGACACCAAAATGATTTGCCGATAATGTGACAGAAATAGGACAATAACCTAGCTCATTTCACTTGCGGTCTGGTGCTGTTTGCAAAGCAGCACACCTGTGTTCATTATAGTGAAAAGATTCATAGTTCCACTGGGGGAATCTTGGTGTGTTAGCTCTTTATAATACTATAATAGAAAAGTCTTAATAAGTTAAATGTTTTGTAGTTTAAGAAATTAATTCTTAACATTGTTTTGTTTCTTAGTTATTTTGTTGGGATGTGTGGTGATGGCGCAAATGATTGTGGTGTAAGTATAGTTTTTGTGATTTACTTTTGTAGTTCTTACTCTAGCCTAAATCATATTGACAAAACTTAACCAGTTTTCTTAAAATTATTAGGCTTTGAAGAGGGCACACGGAGGCATTTCCTTATCAGAGCTCGAAGCTTCAGTGGCATCTCCCTTTACCTCTAAAACTCCTAGTATTTCCTGTGTGCCAAACCTTATCAGGTAGTACAAATTAAAATTTTTCTCATCCCTTTTTCTCTGTCTCTAATAATACAGAAGAGAAAATTATCATAAAAAGTAATATGAATTTGTTTAATATTAGCAGATTAGCACATTTGAGCTGTAACTTACTAGTAACAGATTGATTGCTACTCCTCATTTGGTTTAGTTCTTTTGGTGGATAAACACTTTGTTGTAGCTGTTGAATGTTGATGTTCATCTGTCAAGATAAAATTGTGGTTCGGAAAATGAGTTTTAAATGCTTTTATTCATATGCCAACATTTGATTTCTTTTCACAGGGAAGGCCGTGCTGCTTTAATAACTTCCTTCTGTGTGTTTAAATTCATGGCATTGTACAGCATTATCCAGTACTTCAGTGTTACTCTGCTGTATTCTGTGAGTATTAACATTGTGTGCAGAGATAACAATGTGCACAGTAAATTAAGATGTTGAGTATATGTTTTTGATTTTGAATGCATCCATTAGTAATTGTTTATGTGAGTAGTACCTATAAATTTACCTTCAATTTACTGTAGTTTGAGTAGCAAATTGAAAAAGTTAAAATGAGAAAAGATGTTTCAACAGTGGTTTGTTGAATTTGGAGAATGGTTTGCATTTGGAGAAAAAGTATAAACGGCAATGGCCACAGGTACCCTATCAGATCAAAGTGTTTTGACATCCTAAAGACTCATGGTGACACTATCCCATTTGACCATTTGTAGGAAGTATCAGAAGGGATGGTATTAGATGAAGATACTAATTTACAACGTTGAATATTTTGAGTAAATGTTTGTGTTTTCTTTTTGCCAAAAAAAAACCATGTTGGCCAGGATGGTCTTGATCTCTTGACCTCGTGATCTGCCCGCCTCGGCCTCCCAAAGTGCTGGGATTACAGGTGTGAGCCACCGTGCCTGGCCTATTGAACGAATATTAAGGAGATGCCTTTTATACTAATATACTAAATCAAATATTTGTAAATATATGTTATATTTAATTTCAGAGACATATATTTCCATTTTTAAGCAGGTCCAAGTGTCATTTTTAAGTTGTCATTATAGGGAAAATCCAAACTATTAATAAAACCTGGGGACACTATAAAATTAATTCCCCAAAACTAATAATGTTTTTAAAATTACTTCCGTAGATCTTAAGTAACCTAGGAGACTTCCAGTTTCTCTTCATTGATCTGGCAATCATTTTGGTAGTGGTATTTACAAGTGAGTATTTTGCTTTGTTATTGATTTTTATAGTGTATGAAATTCTGATGTGACTTATTAAATTTTTGTAAATTTACATCAACAGTTGTAACATAACTCACACCTCTCCAGATTCCTTGTATGTTATTTTATTACCAGTTGTTTATATCTTGTGCCAATTTTTTTATTGTTCTGTCTCTATTGTTTTTTCCCTGAAATATTTGAAAATAAGTTTTGAGTCATTATGCTCTTTTGCCTCTGACAATTTTAGTGTATATTTTCTAAAAGCAAAACCATTCTTTTATATAACTAAATACAGTTGTAAAGATCAGGAAATTTAACACTGATATAATATCTGGTGCAAAATCTATATTCAGGTTTTGTTATTTTTCTCAACAGTGTCCTTTATGCCTATTTTCTCGTAGTCCCCTAGATTAGAACAAAAAATATTTCCAGACATTGCCAGATGCTCCCTTGGGGTACAAAATCCTCTAGTTGAGAACCACTTATCTTTAGTAGATGATAAAACTAGTGAAAGTTTGATGAGAAGCAGGATTTTCACAGTCTCAAAGTATCTTTTCACAAGGTGCTAGTTACAAAGGGAAAAATAGAAAATTTTTTTTTTTTTTTCTGAGACAGAGTCTGTCTCTGCCACCCAGGCTGGAGTGCAGTGGCACGATCTCAGCTCACTGCAACCTCTGCCTCCCGAGTTCAAGCGATTCTCCTGCCTCAGCTTCCTGAGTAGCTGGGATTACAGGTGGGCACCATCATGCCCGGCTAATTTTTATATTTTTAGTAGAATCGGGGTTTCACCGTGTTTGCCAGGCCGGTCTCTTAACTCCTGACCTCAAGTGGTCTGCCTGCCTCGGCCTCCCAAATTGCTGGGATTACAGGCATGAGCCACTGTGCCCAGCTGAAAAATAGAAACTTTATAGTGGAAAACTTGTGTATACCACCTTAATAAGTAATGAAAGCCTTTTTGAAAAATGTTTCTGCTATGTTTATATTGCTTCAAACATTGTTAATATCGTAAGAGGAAGAAGTATGTATTATTTTAACTGTAGTTTTGCAATTAAAGATTCAGAATATAATGGTCTCAAATATATGAGATGATTAACTTTATAGTTATTGTGTTTATATTTAGTTTTACTATTTTTTTAATTTAAAATTATTTATTTATTTATTTATTTTTGTAGAGATGGGGTTTCACTATGTTGCCCATGCTGGTCTCAAACTTCTGGGCTCAAGTGAGTCTCCCACTATGGCCTCCCAAATTGCTGGGATTACAAGCATGAGCCACCATGCCTGGCCTAGTTTTATTTGTTAATATTACTGCTGAATTTCAATAGAAATGTAAAAATTATTCCTGAGGCGTTTTTCAAAAAGCCTACACTGTTTACTTTTACAGAATATTTAAATATGTACGATATGTGGCTTGGTTTTTGAAGATTTTTTGTATTAAAGAATTGTTAGGCAAAAACAAATTTTTAAAGTTCCTAAATGAATCTAGTTATGCCTTATATAGTGACAGATTAATGTAGATACAAACCTTTCCTCTTTTTCTTTTCAATATAGTGAGTTTAAATCCTGCCTGGAAGGAACTTGTGGCACAAAGACCACCTTCGGGTCTTATATCTGGGGCCCTTCTCTTCTCCGTTTTGTCTCAGATTATCATCTGCATTGGATTTCAATCTTTGGGTTTTTTTTGGGTCAAGCAGCAACCTTGGTATGAAGTGTGGCATCCAAAATCAGAGTAAGTTGGTCAATCTATGTAAAAATCTATATAAAATATGTGCAACATATATGATATAAAAATGAGTTTAGAAGTTAATATAAAAGTTTGCTCCGGGTGCAGTGGCTCACACCTGTAGTCCTAGTATTTTGGGGAGGCCGAGGCAGGTAGATCACTTGAGACCAGGAGTTCAATCACTTGAGACCAGGAGTTTGAGACCAGCCTGGTTAACGTGGTGAAACGCTGTTTCTACTAAAAATACAAAAATTAGCCGGGCTTGGTGGCGCCTTTCTGTAATCCCAGCAAGTTGGGAGGCTTGAGGCAGGAGAATCACTTGAACCTGGGAGGCAGAGGTTGCAGTGAGCCAAGAGATTGTTTTTTGAGACAAAGTTTGCATGCAGGCTGCTTTAAACACTTCCATAATTTGGCCTGTATTTGCCTGTATATCACGGTCACTCTTGTCTTTGGGAAGATGTTCAGGCAAAATCCTAATAATCCTACCAAAATGGGGATCTTAGATCAGTTTCTTAATTTGCTACTAAGCCTTACTTATCTGTAAAATAAGAAAGTTGAAATTAGTCTCTGGGGCCTCTTCTAAACCCAGAGTGTTTTGTACTTCTAATCTTTCTTCTTTATGCCTCCTTTATGCCCAGTTTTGGAAATGGCATTTTAAAACTTATGGGGAAAAATAAATTAGGCGCATTTGCTATTCGTAGAGTGTAGAGTGCTCTACGGATCACAAATTATAACATCATTTTAATTAATTAAATGTGTTAATTTTGCAGAATTAAATTTTCAGATGTAAACATTTATTTCTAGTTTGCTTGATCGAGGGGTATTATCTTTAAAATTTTTAGAAGATTTTAAGAGATTTAACATTACTTTTTTTAATATATGCATAGAAACACTGCACATGAAAAAAAAAAAGAGGTGGAATTTTCTTAAGAATCTTTCCATAGTTCATTTGCAGCATAATCTGTTAATCACATTTTGTGAGCACTTACTTGTGTTTATAGTTAATGCTTTAGTAATGATTGTTGGGGACTTCTCATAGGTAGTTGTTTCTGTGCCTGATGGTTCTGCCTACCTGAAAGTAGAAATGAGGGACAGCCATAGCTGGAGAATATTGAGGGACATCTCAGCACCGGGGGCTTGCTAGGCATTTGCACAAGTCAACTTGTGATGTAGGTACCAACATTTACCAGCGAGGAGGTAGGCTCAGAGAGAGTAAATAATATTTCCTCAGCACTGAAAAGTGATAGTGCTTGGGTCAAGCCCATTGTCTGTCTGCTTTCACTCTGCTAAAATTACTCCCAAAATTAAAAAACTGAGGGGGGCTTATTAAATATTTCCTACTTGATTCTAATTTTTTTAAGTGATTGGGATGTCTGACTGAAGAGAACACCCTTCATACTCTTGTACCTGTTTTATATCTCTTACATTGACATTGGTGGACCTTTTGCTGTAAATATCATCATATTTCTATTTGTTATGATAGTGATTCAGGGCAATTAAGGTCAGATTGGTTTCTTTTGGGAAATGAGTATTATGTTTACTAATGCAAACATTTTTTGCATGTGTTCTAGTGCTTGTAATACAACAGGAAGCCAGTTTTGGAATTCTTCACACGTGGACAATGAAACCGAACTTGATGAACATAATATACAAAATTATGAAAATACCACAGTGTTTTTTATTTCCAGTTTTCAGTACCTCATAGTGGCAATTGCCTTTTCAAAAGGAAAACCCTTCAGGCAACCTTGCTACAAAAATTGTAAGTTTGGCATTTATTGTGATTTCCACCCTGCCTTGCCCCTTTAAAACTAATGTAGAAGAGAATAATTGTAACTGTCTTTGCCACAGTAAACCAGATCTTCACAGACAGAATGAACTTAGTGATTTAGATGTTTACTGTTTTGTTTTACTTTCATTGGTAGTTGCCAACCTAAATTTAAACTTCAAGCCACCAGTGTTAAACACTGTTGTTTTTCACATCCTAGTGCCTCTGGCTCCAGCTTTTATTTCTGCAACCCATTGCGGAGGGAGTTAGGATTAGAGGCAGAGACAGAGGTTCCTCAGCCCACTGCGGGGGGGAGTTAGGATCTGGGGCGGAGACGGAGGTTCCTCAGCCCATTGCGGAGGGAGTTAGGATTGGGAGCAGAGGCGGAGATCCCTCAGCGCATCGCGGAGGGAGTTAGGAATGGAAGCGGAGACAGGCTCCTCAGTTGGAACAGTAGGGATTATACTTTCCTCCCGGGCGGTCTGCACAGCATCGGCCATCTTCATTTCCGACGCTGGTGTGGCCTGTGTTCACCTCTGGGATTCGCCATTTCTAGTATCTTTGCATGCTATTGCAGAAGGGGCCAGTATACTGAATGGAGGCCTGTGCCCTTGTGGACTTGTCTATGGCAATAGAATATACCATTTTGATTGATCAAAATTAGAGTTTATGGAAAAAATCAGTTACTACATATAAATTGCCAATTAAAAAAATTGAGAATACACTAATATATGGAACAACTTTTAGACGTCTGCAGTATCTTGGAGCAAATAGCAAGTATTCTTTTGCTGCAGTTATGACGAGGTGGCAGTGTTCTAGTGGGCAAGATGCCAGGTCACAGATCTCGGTATGTCATAGGAGTCACAGCTATTAGCGTCTCTGTCTCATTTGCATTTATAAGGCATTTTCTCATACATTATCTTATTTGTCACTTCTACCCTGTTGGTTTGTAGGGCAAGTTTTAATACTTTATGTTTTGTACAGGTAAGATTAAAATCTGATCTTACTGGTGATTTTTCCTTTTTTTGCCTCATTTTTGGAACTGATGTTTCTTATTTTAAAAATAACTATACTATTACTTATTGTTATATATTGCTATATAACTATACTAATAACTGTGTTACTAAGAACTTTAAAAAATAACTTATTTTAAAAATAACTATTATTATTTATTAGTTATATATTGCTGTATAACCATACTAATAACTATGTTACTAAGAACTGTATTAGAACCATGCTACGGGATGAAAAACCTTCCATAGAAGGTTTGCCACGGTATTTCTAAAAGGATTTTTTACTACAGATAACTTCTTATAAGGTGAATTTAATCATTAGCGTTGGTATACATTTTATTTAACATTTTTAAATTTCAAGGAAATGTTGAACACATGTAAGGGTAGCTAAAAACATCTATGAAAAAACATTGCTTTTTTTTTTTAATTTGAAGAAAACTGGTATTCAGACTGGTTTGCAAGCAAGACAGTTCTATCAAGAAAGTTAATTTTAGAGATCTACCCTATCCACACTGTTGCAATTAAAAAAGAGAAAGGGAGAATATTAGTTGCCTGTTTCTAAAGATGCATCTTCTATATGTTTGGAAAACTTTTTAAAAAAGGTTTAAGAAATTTTGTATTCTTGTTTAATTTCCAATTTACTAGAATAAATAATAAACACTATTTTTGGCCACTGGATGATTTAAAAATGTACTAAGATTATACTTAGCAGAAATATAACCATAAAACTCGATTGCCGTTACTATTAGCAGCTTGTGTGCTTCTTTCAGTGGGTAAACAGAAGCACTTGCCGTTGTAAAACATGCCTTCTGAAAAGTACGAAAGGAGCAGTACAGTTGATGCAGGCATTCTGCTAGTTTTCACCTCTTGTCTGTTTGTTACTGGGTCCATGCAGAGTCCTTTCTAGGACCTGCCTGTTAGTTTTCACCTCTTGTCTGTTTGTTACTGGGTCCATGCAGAGTCCTTTCTAGGACTTGCCTGTTAGTTTTCACCTCTTGTCTGTTTGTCACTGGAGTCCATGCAGAGTCCTTTGTTAGGACCTGCCAGTTGTTGCTCCCTACAAATGGTGTGTAATATATTAAATGTATTTTGAAATTATTATTTTTAAGAATTAATCTCAGCCTTAGGCGTTTAAGGAATTCTCTTTAGAATTTTTTGCTTTCTTGTACTGGTTCACTTTCAATCTAAATTAAACTTAACTTCAGTCTGTGTGGTTACCTATTTTCAACTTGAGCTTCACAGTTACATTTTCTCATTCAGCTGCTTTCATTTCAAGGGCCATGATATGCACTTAATTCTTAACACTCTCCTTTAACTAGACATGATTTCTTGGGATTTGGCTTCAATTTTTAATGCAAGTTCTTGTTGGATCATTCCTACAGTTTATTGCTTGTGCTATCTAATCCCTTTATCTATGAAGGCATTACTACTGAATTGCCAGGATCCTTCCTATTCAGGGCCTATGTATCTTTTTCCTATTCATCTATCATGCCTAAATTGGTTGAAGCCGTTCAGATACCTAGAGGCCCTACAGAATAAGGTGACCTTTTAAAGACATAACTGGATAAAGGGAGAGGGATAGGAATAAAAAGGCTTAGGATTTGTGGCTGTAGGTTAGTTAGTACTAGTTATTGTTTGGGGAAGGTACAAAGAGATATATATTAGGGATGAATATTGTATGTGTGTCTACCTTATTTCGAAGTCACTAAGGAGAATATGAAGGAAATCCTTTCTGGTACCTTATTTTGATACCATAGTCCATCGGTGGGATCTGGTATCATGAACAGCACATCATATGTTGCCACAAGCTGAAAAATATTTCGTAATAACTTCAATTTACATGTTGCTATATACTTTAAATACTTAAAAATCTATTCCTACGGAATCCTTATCACATCCCCATTTTATAGATGAAATAATTTGACTGTAAATGACTTGTTCAGATTCACATAACTTTGTGGAAGAATCAGTCTAAAACAATCTAAATCTTAAGGAACACCCTTGACCCTGGCCTGCAATCACCAGTGACACACAGTTTGTTTTGATAGCTGTCTTCTGGGGAAGAATGTTTACACTTTAGTACAATTACTAAGCCATTGCTTATAATGCTAGGAGAATCTAGGAGCTGAGAGCATAGTCTACAAGAAATTGTATTCACCTCTCTAAAGTGAATACCTAATTCTTCTATTCTTGGTTGAAATCCTTATTGATTTTAAAATTTGGTGTGGTTGTATGTCTGCCAGCCATCCTTCTCTCCCCTGTCACCTTTTTTTTTTTCCTCCAGGCTAAACAAAGATAGATTCAGTTACTTATTTTCTCTTTCACATGGAAATCTTGGCAGATTTTTAGAGGTGGGATCCAAGAGGTGGCTCTGGGAGAGACATGAAAATTTGAGAAACAAACATTGTTTAGGTAGATGTAAAGAAGCTTCTGTGCTTGAGTAAATTTTTTTGTGTGTGAATGACACACATGTCAAGAACCAGGTCGCAAATCTTTTTGCTGTGGTTTGAAAAATGCAATCAGATTTGAAAAACATGCAATATGGGTTATTACTTCATTGAATTTCTTTTTTAGTCTCTGTGTTTCTCTCTGCCATTTATGTTCTGACCATTGCTTTTTGTCCTTTTTCTGATTTTGTCTTTTTTCTTTTCTGTTTTTATATACTTCCAACCACCACTTTCCAAACACTTTTTCCTTATCTGACCATAACTACTTAAATGACCATAGAACTTATATGATACTTTAGTTGCTGCATTTGTGAAACGGGATGTCACATTCCTATTTACAATTTAGTAGAATTGCTTTTTACCCAATATGAGTCCCACTGTTTTTTTTTTTTTTTTTTTTTTTGAGATGGAGTCTCGCTCTGTCGCCCAGGCTAGAGTGCAGTGGCGTGATCTCTGTTCACTGCCAGCTCCACCTCCTGTGCTCACACCATTTTCCTGCCTCAGCGTCCCGAGAAGCTGGGACTACAGGCGCCCGCCACCACGCCTGGCTAATTTTTTGTGTTTTTAGTAGAGATGGGGTTTCACCATGTTAGCCAGGATGGTCTCGTTATCCTGACCTCGTGATCCATCTGCCTCGGCCTCCCAAAGTGCTGGGATTACAGGCGTGAGCCACCGTGCCCAGCTCCACGTTTTTTTTTTTTAATCCTTTTGGTCAGTAGCTCATAGTAAAAAATGTGTCTCTACTTTTGGTATAAGTGTTAGTGTAAGTTACAGCCTAAGCTACTAAAACTATATATATATATACCCCTACACACTGGTATATATAAACATAAATGATAAATATATAGTATAGTTTCTGTAGAATGATATTTACCTGTAGTTTTGAATTGATATTAACAAAGTTTATATTTACAAATAACTTCCACGTTTAAAAATGGCACTGAGACCCTTCATTTACAGTCAGTAAAAAGGACAGTAACTTCTTTACCCAGTCTGGAAGCTTCATGATAAAGTTTTTGTATGTGGTCTTAGTAAAGTTTGAGTTTGAAGTGGAGTTCAAATAGGAAGTTGTAAATAAATGTGCAGATCAAAGGAAAAGGGGAAAAAAGTTTGGGCTATCAATATAATTAGAAAATTTCGGAGCCACTTTTATGGCTCATTATTATACAAGTATATGCTTATATACATGTGTGTATATGTGTAGATGCACACACTTAGGAAAGTGGCCTTGAGCAAGCAGTGTGGTTTTTGAGTTAGGAAAGGGAGACAAAGTACTGCTGGGTGGATTTGCCATTCCCAGCTCCCATAGCAAGCCGTAAGGTCAGCCCACTTTGAAAAACACATCAACTCAGTCTCCTGGCTTTTGGCTAAGATTTTCTGTGAAAACATTTTCACAGTGTAAATCAGTGAAAAAATGGGATTCACTTACTAGAAATACATTTACATTTAGGTTAGAATGCCTCTATTTAGGATTAAGACATACCCAATACTGAAAATAAGTGTTATTCAGCATTTTTACAATCAATAGTAATTGTCATTGAATACATAGTTTAAATGATAATCTTATTTTGCCACACATAGTTTAGTCTCTTATTTGTGCATTATACATTGGCTTTATTATCTTACAAAGTAGCTATCCATTTGGGTGACATACAAATGTCTGTGAAGGTCTGAGTCTTATTTTTTTAAGTGCTGATTATTTTCTGAAGTACTTTTACGGTTAAAGCTAATGGAGTTTAAATATAACATCACATCGTGTATGTGAATCTTTTGGGTGCCCTGAACAATGTCTCATACTCCAGGAAATAACAGAGCACATACTTTATTTCATCAACTGAAGTGAAAGTATTCAAAACCAAATTTAGAAATGACAGTATACCAGTTGTTATTGGATGCCTTTTTATATAAAGGAATTTCCTAATTTACCTGTTTTACTTTTACTTTCTTTTCCAGATTTTTTTGTTTTTTCTGTGATTTTTTTATATATTTTTATATTATTCATCATGTTGTATCCAGTTGCCTCTGTTGACCAGGTTCTTCAGGTAAGACTTAAGCACATCATTTGTTTGGGGAAAAAGACTAACCTGTATACATTTCTTTTTTTCCAGGATCTCTTCTTTTTATGTATTCTAAGATGCTGTTGTATTAACCCAAAGATACTCTACAAAGAATAAAGAACCTAATGAAAATAACAGCTTTTCTTAGCTATACCTGTTTAATCTCTGCTTCTGGTTCCGTTTTCATTTGCCTGCAAACAAATTAAATAGCCCTTGATCTTTAAAAACAAAAAAACGTTGATCCTGATACCTGTTACTCCTCTCTTCTCTACCAGTCTACTTCTTGAGTAGTCTACACATGCTCCCTTTTGTTTTTTGGCCATTTAGTTCTTCAATTCTTTTCATTAAAAACTTTCTGAGCAATGAAATACTTGTTTTTCATACAAAAGAATATGCACACATATTTAAGTTGTTAACCATAATTAAAAAATAGTAAAGAGATAACACCCTGAGTGTATCATCCAACCTAAAATATGAACATTACCTGAGCAGAAGTCAGTGACAAAACCAAAAAAGGTATCATTGCCAATCAATAAGGGACTCTTATGTACCTGTTTTGATGATTTTCCCTGTCATTCCCTGTTTTCATTATATACTTACCATATATGTTTGCAGTCATAAAAGATAGTTTTGTGTGCTCTGGAACTTGATGAAAATGTTATCTTGTTCCCTTTTTTCTGTGACTTGCATTCTCCCATCAACATTGTTGATACAGGTATTTTATTTTCACTGCTGTATAGTATACAATCGTAGGAATATATTAAATTCATTTCTCCATCCTCTGTTGGTAAATAATTACTGAACATATTGCTGCTATGAGCATATTTTTACATGTCTTTCGGTGTATGGGGATAAGTAATAGTGTATGAAAGAGTGGAGTAGGAGTGGTTTATCCCAGGTACAAGCAGTGAGAGAGTGGTGTGATGCTGTAGAGAATTTGCAGACTAATCAAGCCCAGTAGAAGTCCATCTGCTTTTTAAATGTTGCCATGTGCTGGGCATTCCAAACACTTCCAGTGGTAATATACTCCTTCACTACTACCCTTGGCAAACCACTAGGGACAAAAGTTTCCTCTGGTGTATTCTGGTACCATGATGAGCATGTACTCTTCAGCTACCATTTGCCAAGTTGTTTTCCAAAGTGATTGTATCAATCATCCATCAGTGTTTGACGTCCTGTTGTTTCACATCATTGCCGACACTTGGTCTTGTCCAGTGGGTGTAAAATGTTATATCGTGATGGTTTTACTTTGCTAATTAACTTTACTAATGGAGTTGAGCGTTTTTTCATATGTTTAATGGCCATTTTTATTTTCTCTGTGAACTGCCTATTCATGCCTTTGGCCAATTTTTTCTACTAGGATGTTGCCTTTTTTTTAGTTTTCAGAGTTCTTAATGTATTATATTTGACTGTATAGTGATAAATACCTTCTCCCAGTTTGTGGCTTGTCTTTTTACTTTGTTTATAATATCTCTTTTTAAAAAACAAATTTATAATCTGACAAGGCAAATTTATTAATTTATTTGTTCCTTGTGTCTCAGTTTGGCAGACTTGTCCATCTCAAAGTTATAAAGATACTCTCACATTTTAAATTTATGTATACTTTTGAAAGGATCAAATTCTTTTTCTTTTTTTTCTACAATACCCTTTTTTCAAAATTGCTTATTGAATTTGAGTGCAGTGGTGCGATCTCAGCTCACTTCAAGCTCCACCTCCTGGGTTCACGCCATTCTCCTGCCTCAGCCTCTCCGAGTAGCTGGGACTACAGGCACCCGCCACCACGCCTGGCTAATTTTTTTTTGTATTTTTAGTAGAGACGGGGTTTCACCGTGGTCTTGATCTCCTAACCTCGTGATCCGCCCGCCTCGGCCTCCCAAAGTGCTGGGATTACAAGCGTGAGCCACCGCGCCCGGCCAGTGATATGTCTTATATCAGTTTCCTTCCTTCCTTCCTTCCTTCCTTCCTTCCTTCCTTCCTTCCTTCCTTCCTTCCTCCCTTCCTCCCTTCCTCCCTCCCTCCCTCCCTCTGTCCCTCCCCTCCCCTCCCCTTCCTTCCTTCCTTCCATCTGTCCATCACCCACGCTACGGTGCAGTGTTATGATCTCAGCTCACTGTGGCCTCGACCTCCTGGACTCAAGTGGTCCTCCCACCACAGCCTCCTGAGTAGCTGGAACCACAGTTGTGCACCACCACACCCAGCAAATTTTAAAATTTTTTGCAATAAAAATTATAAATGGGGTTTGTAATGGGGTTTCACTGTGTTGCCCAGTCTGAGCCCCAACTCCTGGGCTCAAGTGATCCTCCTGCCTCAGCCTCCGAAAGTGTTAAGATTACAGGCATGAGCCATGGTGCCTGGCCACAGTTTTCCATATATATGACTAATAATGTTTTAGGGACTCCATATTTTGTTCTTTAGTTCTCTTTATTTGTGCCAGTACTATATTGTCCATGTTACCATGACTTTATAAGAAATCTTGATACATAGTTGGGTAGGACTCCTACGACCCCATCTCACATTGTTGTTCATCATGACCTTTTCGGCTGTGCTTGGGCTTTCCTTCTTCCTCCTTTTTTTTTTTTTTTTGTGTTTGTGTGTGTGACAGAATCTGGCTCTGGTACCCAGGCTGGAGTGCAGCCCACTGCAACCTTCGTCTCTCAGATTCAAGCGATTCTCTTGCCTCAGCCTCCCAAGTAGCTGGCACCTGCCACGACGCCTGGCTCTGATTTTTTGTATTTTTAGTAGAGACGGGGTTTCACCATGTTGGCCAGGCTTGTCTCGAACTCTTGACCTCAGGTGATCTCCCCGCCTTGGTGAGCCACTGTGCCCAGCCAAATGTTTCTTCTTAACTTTTAAGTTTAGTTTGTCAAATACCAGGAAAAGCTCTCTGGGAGCTATTAGAATTACACAGAGTTGATCAATAAATTTTGAGGGTGAATTGATTAGTTTTCCTTCCCACAAACAGTATCTTTTTCTGTTTCTGTCTTTTTGCCCTAATGTCTTTCAGTAAGTCAGATAGTTTTCTCCCTAATGGTTTTTGCACATTTTTTGTTAGATTCTTGGAGTAATACAGTTTTTGATCCCTTGATAAATTATAATTAAAATGACATTTTCTAATTTTTTATGTTGTTGAACTCAATACAGTTGTTTTAGATATTCATCTTGTTCCCAGAAGCCTTATCAGACTTTATTCAGACACATTTTAGATTGTCTAGGATTTTCTGTTTAGAAAGGCATCATATATAAGTAATTACAAGCTGTAATTACTTACTTGACTCCTCAGCAGTTTGTTTCTGACATTTCACAGTCCTTATGTGCTTTCTCTGTATTTTTCATGTCTTAATGTATTGGTTATAGTGATAGTGATATCCTTGTCTTACTCTTGTCTCTAAAGGAAGTGTTCCTAATAGTTCACCATTAGATATACTGTTCGCTGTATGTTTCTAGTATATAGTCTTTAGCAGGTTAAGGAAGCTTCCTTGGTTGTACAGTGTTGTTAACATAAATGGTTTTAAATTTTTATCTAGTGCTTTTTTTTTTGAGATGGAGTCTCGCTCTGTCACCCAGGCTGGAGTGCAGTGGCATGATCTTGGCTCACTGCAACCTCCACCTCCCGGGTTCAAGCAATTCTCTTGCCTCAGCCTCCCAAGTAGCTGGGATTACAGGTGTGTGCCACCATGCCTGGCTAATTTTTTGTATTCTTAGTAGAGATGGGGTTTCACCATCTGGCCAGACTGGTATTGAACTCCTGACCTCGCAATCACCCACCGTGGCCTCCCAAAGTGCTGAGAGTGTAGGTGTGAGCCACCGTGCCCAGCCAATCTAATGCGTTTTCTGCAGCTATTGAAATGGTCACACAGTTTTTCTCCCTGAACAATGTGATGAATTATAGCTGATCAGTATTCAAATATTGAACTAACTTTGCATTTCTAGAATAAATTCAGTTTGGTCATGATGCACACTCTTTGAAATTTGGATTTAGGTTGCTATGATTTTGTTTTGGATTTTTGCCTCTGCATGAATGAGATAAGATTTAATTTTCTTTTCTTGTGTGTTACAGACAGGTTTGATCTTAAAGTTATATAACTTAAACTTACAAAGTTTGTGAAATGAGTATTCCATTGTATGGACTTTTTCGTAATTTGTTTAGTCCTGTTTTGCTGGATATTTAGGTTGGTTCCAGTGTTTTGCTATTAGAAACAATGTGCTATTGTAAGGAGAATGGCGTGAACCCGGGAGGCAGAGCTTGCAGTGAGCCAAGATCACGCCACTGCACTCCAGCCTGGGCGACAGAGCGAGACTCCGTCTCAAAAAAAAAGAAACAATGTCATATTGTAAATCCTTGCACACTTCAGTTGCAGACAAATATATATTTATAGGCTAAATATGCAAAAGTGGAATTGCTTGGTCTGAGGGTATCTATAAATTTAATTTTCATAAATTCTGCATTACTGAACTTTGAAGATATTCCAGGTTGTAGTCTTAGCAGCAGTATATGTCTGTTTCCCTGCTATTTCATTGAGGGGTTTAGATAAGCACTTACAGTAAAAGGAGAAAACAAAATGCATTATATTTCTCTCCTGCTGCACATGTCTTCTGTTTCACGACCAACTTTTTCTTGAAATAGTACCACATTCAGCTCACCTCCCACACATTCGTCAACTAGTCTGGCATCTTCCCCTGCCAATCTACTGAAATTGCCCTTAGCAAGGCCGTTAGCCTCTTACTGGTTAAGTCCAATGGACTTTTCTCCTTAATTTATTTTTTTCCAGTCTTCCTTGACTCCCCAGTGGTATTTGATGAGTTAGCCTTGTCATCATTCTTAAGATACTCTCTTCTGAAATTTTGTGATGCTTTGCTGTCTTCTGGCCTTTTCTTACCTCTATGACTTCAGTCTCATCTTCCACTTTGGCTCCACTCCCTCTGCCCATTCCTTAAATGTTAGAGTTCCTTACGTTTCTGTTCTTATCCCTCTGGTCACTCAGTACATTCTGGTGATGTTCCTTAGAGTCATGGCTTCACCTGTAATTACCATCTGTATGTTAAAGGCTCCCAACCTTTATACCCTGAGCTTAACTCACTACTAAGCTTTAGACCTGCAAATACACTGATATATTGACTATTACTTGGGTGTTCCACCCAACAGATCCCTCAATTTCAACATTTTAAGAACTAAGTTCATCATGTTCTCCTTCAACCCTATTTCTTCTCTGTGTCTTGGTACTACTATTTATTCAAGTCAGAAGAGTGCATGCGTGTGTACATGCGTGTGTGTCTATCCGTGCCTTTTCTTCCTCTTTCCGTAGCCAGCCATTTGTTAGATTCTTTCAGTTTTCTTATTCTAAACCTCTTTCTGTCTTTACTACTATCCCATTTTTTTAGGCCTTAGAAATTAATCAGATTTTAAAGTGAACACTTAGATTGTTTTTTCTGAACTTCATCTGTATAGTTCTTTTATGAATTTGTCTTTATAATTGAGTTTTGACCAGTACTTCATTATTAGATTGGTACCTCTTTTTTTTTTAAGGCGGGGTCTTCTGTCACCCACGCTGGAGTACAGTGGCAGGATCTCGGCTCACTGCAGCCTCTGCTTCCCAGGCTCAAGTGATTCTCGTGCCTCAGCGTTTTGAGTAGCTGGGATTATAAGCACACAACCACCTCGCCTGGCTAATTTTTGTATTTTTAGTAGAGACGAGGTTTTGCCATGTTGCCCAGGCTAGGCTCAAACTCCTAGCCTCAAGTAATCTGCCCGCCTCTGCCTCCCAAGATGTTGGGATCACAGGCCTGAGCCACTGTGCCCGGCTGGTACCTCATTATTTAAAGATGGGTTTTTATTTTAAAAATAGAAACTGTTAGACATTCACGATCTAGTAGAGCATGGGCTTTTGAATCTGAGTGAACAAGATTTGACTCTAACCTCAGTCACTTAATATTTTCTTTAACCTTGAGTTACTTAAACTTTGAGTTTTATCATCTGAAAGTGAATATAATATATACCCTGGGGCATTGTTGAGGATTAAGTAGATAATGTATATGAAGGTGTTTGGTACATCATAGGAATTCAATAAATTTAGAAATTATGATACAGTGCTATGATATTGACTACATACAACAATTTTAACTTTAAAATGTTTTTGCATTACAGATAGTGTGTGTACCATATCAGTGGCGTGTAACTATGCTCATCATTGTTCTTATCAATGCCTTTGTGTCTCTCACAGTGGAGGTAAGCACTTCCATAGTCAAATGGCTACCATGTTGCTATGGAATTCTTGGGTGATTTAATGGTAAATGGGAGAAGAGGACAGGTAATATAATGGAAAGCCACAGAGTCTCAGTTTCATCTTAGGCAAATTCATTTAGCCTTCTCTTGTGAACTTTTCCATGAATTGATAGTGGTCATATTAAGGGAGGTGACTTAATTGCACTCACACAGATAGGAGAAAATAAGCAATATGATAATAAAAATTAATGACGAGTAGAAAGGAGAGAAGTTTGGGGCCTCGGTGGCCCATGAAACTGATGAACCAGTGATTGTGAAATCAGAGTTGGCATGTGCCACCTGTGTTTTGTGATGTACAGTAAAATCTCCCATTTAAGGGAGGAGGGAAGGGAGAGGGCCATTCTCCAGGAAACATAGTGAATATTAATAGCAAGAGAGTTTAATGAAAGTATAAAATAATAATCGTTATGAACTTACCTAATTTCAGCATTGATTACTGGAGCATCCTCCTTGGTATTTGCTTTTGAGTGATCTCTACAGGTCTTAAGTACCCTTTGATTCATTGTATATTGTGTAGTTACCCTCCTGTTAGGATTGCCTTTAGGTTAGCGTCTCTAAAAGGAGGTAACAAGTTCTCATTGGTGGCTTGTTAATAAGCTTTTGTCTGCTCTCAGAACTACTATCATAATTGACTCTTACAGTAACTATAAAAATGGAAGAGAGAGATACAGTTGTGATTTTTAAGTGAAGAGTTTCATAGCACAGGCTTTTGGATTAAAATAAAGGTAATTTTTTTGAGAAATATATATCCATATATTTTAGTGATAATAGCTCTGGTCTTAGAAATTATGCTTAATTTCAATTACTCCCTAAAAGATGACTTGGTATTTAAATTTGGGATATGATGGGCAGCATGGATATTATGGTACTGACCTTTTGAAGTTGCCCAGTGAAATGTGATTTTTTTTCTATTTTATGGGTGCTAGGAAGCACGTGTAAGATACTATATTCTTAAAATGTTTCTTTTTCTACAGCGTAAGTTCATCTTTTCACAGAAATGTTACTTATTCTTACTACCTAAAGAATGGTTTATGTTGGATGCTGATGAAATTATATATCTATAGATACGGATATAGAATTAATACTAGATATTCAATGAAAATAACCATTGTGAAGAAAGACTTCAAATTACATAAGCATTATTTTAATATGGGAAAGACCTATTTATACAAAAGCCATATTTCATGGAAAATTTAGAAGTTTCATTTTATCAAGAATTTTATGATGATTTATATTTGTTACAAAGGTCCTATAATTCTTGATCCTTTGGCAGTATTAACTGAAATTCCATATATGAAATCAAAATATGTTTTTCATCAATTATGCAGCATGTGTGATTTTTTAAAAAGGTGCACATTAATAAAAAAATGACTTAGTCATTATTAATTCTTAACTCACTGGAATATCTCTCAGAACTTCTTCCTTGACATGGTCCTTTGGAAAGTTGTGTTCAATCGAGACAAACAAGGAGAGTATCGGTTCAGCACCACACAGCCACCGCAGGTTGGAACTCAGCACTTCCTGTTGATTCTTCCTGTCTCTCTAGGCTCTCTGCTTGTGTACCCTGTATTCTCTAGCGTGTTCTTGTTCTGTTATGTGTTATTCTCTAGCGTGTTCTTGTTCTATTACGTGTTCCTTCAGCCTTTTTCTCTGTGCTTGGCATTTCATTTCTTATAAGAAGTCCTAGAAAATTCATGGCCAACATTTGTTAGAGGCTTTTCAAGATCAGAAATTTCGTAAGTCTCCCTTCCATTCCAATCCTGATCTATTCGTGTAAAAGTCTTGTCCTCAAAGGTGAGAGTTAATTTTTCCATTTCAATCTACTATAAATTTTATGTTTTTGTTTTTCATGAGTCCCCCTAGAAGCTAAATGAGATTTATATAAAGAAAGTTTGCAGTGAAAATTGTTTCTTCTTGGATCAGAGTCCAAAGGCCAAAATTTTGAAGAATTATTTCTGATTTCTTGTCAGTTACTGTCCCTTAATTTGGAGTGGCTTTTTGGCTTTCTCCTGCGTTACATACCTTACCATTCAGAAGATGATGTGCCTTTTTTCATACAAACCATGGTTTAGGACATTTGACTTTTTGGGTCTGTTAAATAGCCTATCATTTGAAAGGTATCACAAGTTCTGTGGTAAAGAGAGAAGAGACACAAGAATAAAACCCATTTCCTAGTGTTAGGATGTTAAAGTATAGCTCTTGATACAGATACAGATTGGACTTATTTTTTAAACCCATGCCATGAATCAGAGCTCTTTGAGGCAGCTTTTTAGGCATAGAGAATTTGATAAAATCTCACCCCTTCATTGCCTTACCCATTTTTCTTTAGAGATGGGTGATGTGCTTTACAGATAGGAGCTCTGAGTCTTTCACTCAGCCTTGAGCCACATGAAGCTGGTGGAGTTGAAGAGGACTCCCTGGCATTTTTGGGTTGGGTTACCCACTTAGTTTTAGCCAACTTTTACCTACGTGGTAACTTCCTGAGCTTTATTTTGGTAATCCAGCAGGCCTGATGTCCTGGTGTAATGCCACAGGCTTGCTTTCTAAGAGGGCCTGCAGAGTACCATTTCCGTTTTCTAATGCTTTATGGTGAATAATGATGGAATGCAGTCAGCCTCAATTTTTTTTTTTTCCCTGAAAGCAGTGTAATACCAGTTGTCCCTAGTAGTGGGTATGACTAGGGTTGTACAAGGGGCTCAAGTCCTTTAGCAAAATCTCATCTGTGTAGGCACACACACACACACACACACACACACTCTTACATACACCCCAACACCCCAACCCTCCCACCCCCGTATATATAGTTACCTCACTGCATTACTTCAAAAGGTTATCTTTGGCTTATATCATCAACTCTCATGTGAAATATTTGTATTGTATTCCTAGGCCTAGGAAAACATTTAGATTTTTCATATGCTCCCAAGAGATCTCTGACTATTGATCTGAACAAGAAATTGCATGTTTTGAAGGGGAGTAACCCTGGTTTAGTTGAAAGTAGGTATTATAAGTCCCCTTAAAAATATTTGGATTGGAAGACTCTCCTTGCTTTTCAACCAAAATTAAATGACAGAAAATTCTCTTATTTGTCTCTGTTTTCTAAATATTATGAAGAAATATCTGCCCTTCTCTTTTTGTGAGACCAGGGTCTCACTCTGTCACCCAGGCTGGAGTGCAGTGGCGTGATCATGGCTCACTGTAGCCTTGAGCTCCTAGGCTCAGATGATCCTCCCACCTCAGCCTCCCGGGTAGCTGGCATTACAGGTGCATGCCACCATGCCCGGCAATTTTTGTTTGTTTGTTTTGTAGAGATAGGGTTTCACCATGTTGCTGGGTAGATGGAACTACAGGTGCATGCCATCCCAGGCCCAGCAATTTTTTTTTTTTTTTTTTTTTTTGCAGAGAGGAGGTTTTGCCATGTTGCCCAGGCTGGTCTCAAACTCCTGGGCTCAAGCCATCTGCCTGCCTTGGCCTCCCAAAGTGCTGGGATTACAGACGTGAGCCACCACACTCGGCCTGCCCTTCTAATTTTAAGAGTTTGCGTTTCTACCTCTGAAGTGTTCATGGGAGAGTGAAGGTAGAGAGTAGTCCACAGCAGGTGGGCCCCAGCACACCCTGTGTGTCAACTGATTCTGAGAATCATCAAATAGACAAGAATTTAAGTCTTCCTTTTCTATGGTCATGATTAAGGTGTATTTTTTAAAAACTTACTGGCTTTAGGAAAGAGAGTTCTTATAACCTCCCAGCACGAAGTGACATACTTTCATTCTCTGCTACTGTGTGTAGTGTTGCTTCACTGTTCATGTTTGTGGCTCTTCAAGAGCCAGTCATTAGTTAATCATATTACCATAAGGCCGTGGTTCTCAAGCAGAAGTGATTTCCCCAGGGGACATTTGGCAGTGTCTGGAGACATTTTTGGTTGTCACAGTTGGCAGCCCCAGGTGTTAATACTTACTCTCTGACCAAAAAAAAAAAAAATTCTTTATGTCAGTGATTTTCAAGCAAGATTATTCATCAGAAATGCTTTGAACTGCACCCTTGGCCTACTGAATGGGAATCTTCAGCGGAGACCCCCATCATCTGTGGTTTTCTATAAAGCTTTACCCCTGTTGGAGGAGATCTGTGTCATATCTTCTCTTTAGAAGCATTTGTGCCTACCTTGTGTCTGGTAAACTGAGGGCACTTAGTAGTGGAACTAAAATCATACTACCTGTAATTTGATCATGCCTGAGGATTTGTGCCCAATTTATGTTTTCTTATTTGGTGAAAAATCCAAAAAAGTAGTTTTTATGGTGTAGTGGTAGTCTTTATGCCACTTAGAATATTATTTGAGCTTATATAGACGGAGTGTTAATTCCGATTTTCTGTATTTGTTTTATATTCAGAATTGGTATGGAAGAAGACTTACGAAAACCACAGCGCCATTATCACATTTTTTCCTTCAAGCATGGCATTCTATTTTATATACTGCCCATGAAAACATTTCCTAAAGACATTGCTAAGCGTAAACTTGACATTTTTGAAAGTTCTTTTTAGTTTCTCTGCTAAACTATGCATGGTAGGCTCTTTCCTTCTCTGAGGGGATAAATTTGGTCACTGAAGCATTCCTTTCAGAAACAAACTGAAAGATCCAGTTGCTGTGGCTACTGTGTTCTGCTTTAGGGACTTGTGCCGTAGATGTTTTGGAGAGACCCACGTGCTCATTCTATGCCCCCGATGCCCTGTTTCATGGCCTTTGTGTTACACGGTACTTGCCTTTCTCCCTTCACCATCATCATCTCCCCGCTGGCTGACTTCTCATTCCAGCATGCCTGTAGCACCTTTTATTTTCTCTTCCAGTGAATTATATTGTGTTTGAGAATGTGTGTGGTATGTTTGTGTACCTATTCTTGCATATAGTGTACTTTTGTGTATGATACTTGGGGGAGGTAAGGGTACAGGAACAAAATGTTTTCAATTATGGTACAGTAGGGGGATCCTTAGTGTTCCTCATGACTTTTTAAAAATTGTGACAGGTGTACATTGTTTCTAATAGGGTTGTGAGGATATTTTTTCAGTGCGTAAAAAGAATCCTATTCAGTTGTTGTTCTATTTGCAATTAAATTCGTTTTAATTTTGTTGGTTGACTTACTTTCCACAAGTAGGGAACAATGAATTGAGATATGTATGTGTTTGGCTTTCCTTAACTCAGCTTGCTACGCATTGCCCTTCAACCTGGCAGACTCTTTGGACAGACAAGTCCTATTATGTTTCTGCTTTTTTCTAAAAAAGTCAACAGTCAACCTTAGTTTATTTCCTGTGCTAATCTAACAGTGCTACTTAAAAGTGACAGCTTTCGGCCGGGCGCGGTGGCTCATGCCTGTAATCCCACCAGCACTTTGGGAGGCCGAGGCAGGCAGATCATGAGGTCAGGAGATCAAGACCATCTTGGCCAACATGGTGAAACCCCGTCTCTACTAAAGTACAAGAAATTAGCTGAGCGTAGTGGCGCATGCCTGTAATCCCAGCTACATGGGAGGCTGAGGCAGGAGAATCACTTGAACCCGGGAGACAGTGGTTGCAGTGAGCTTAGATCGCGCCACTGCACTCTAGCCTGGCGATAGAGCAAGACTCCATCTCAAAAAAAAAGTGACAGCTTTCGAATTGATTTAGGAGCAATGATTTTTTTTCCCACAATTAGGTTGACATATGACACCTTGGGAAAAAAGTAAGATCCAAGTAGTAAACTGTCATCTCAGATGAAATACTCCGTTTGTTGTGTGCCTGTACTGGAAAGGCATTATCTGTTATATTGGATCACCTGAAGAATCCTATACATAGTGACTTCTGTACCTTAATGCTAAATATTTTCCTGTGGACTTTTTTTTTTTAAGGTGATACTAATGTAACTCTCTTTAGTTATGACAGTGAAAAGGTTACTAGGCAAGTAATCTTCAGACTTTCCCTGCCCCCACCCCAGAATGCCATGTAGCTTACTTTTGTCCACCGTTTTTGCCTTTAAATTCTTGGTAGCAGTGCACTGGTTGTGTTTTGTTGACAAACTTAAGCTAGCAGACCTTTAACATTGAGAGCGGTGAGTCACTGTTTACCATGCTCTCAGCGGGGTCAGGGAGGAGAGGGGAAGAGTAGTAGGTTCCTGATGGTTGTTAAAGTTGGATGAGAAGGAGCTATCAAGTGAACTATGAAAAAGCTTTAAGAGCTTTAATTTTAAAGTATTTTTGCTCTTCTCCATTGGCCAAGTTAGAAACATGTTTCAAAATACATCTATAGCTAACTTGCCTTTTTAAAATCATGAGGCATTTTGGGTAACATTAGACTATATATCTCAGTTATGTTCTACTCTACTTTGTGATATTACTTCATTTCGAGCTCGTTGTAGCCTGGGTTATATGTTGATTGGCAAAACAAAGTGATCTGGAATTTAAATTTCATTTTGGAGAAGCAACAGCCGAAATCATTATGAAGTGGCTGTTTTTAGAGGTAAATATAACTGCTACGAGTCCCGGTATAGTCATTTATATTTATTTCAAAGTTCAATTGAGACAAATTCTGAGGGCCCTTTTTAGCCCTCTTTTGAGTTTACATTTCTATGCATTAACCAGGGACTCTGCTTTCTTGTTCTCCAAGGATCATTTATCTATGGCCACATTCACTAAAAACATCAGGATTGATAGAAGGATTTCAGTGACAGCAGAGCTTTTTGCAATGAAATAATACTAAGCAATAGTACTTGTTTTATAGCCCTTTCCAGTCGTGGAGCGCCAACGGAAACCATCATTATGAAACAGTATTGTTTTTTATATTAGTAAGGATGAGGTTTTAAAAGACGTAATTGACATTAAACATGATTGAAGCCCTAATTTTGACCAAACGATATTTACTTCATGTTTTGAGAGATGATATTAACAGTAACAAGGATACTTGTACACGGCTTTCTTCCAAAAATGATCATGCGGCTAAGTTGCCAGGAGCAATAGTACCGAAAGATAGTTTGGGACAGAATGTGAAGATTTTCAAATTAAATATTAAAAATGTTTTCTCTTTCTGAATGGCTTAAAGTTCTTCTTAATACATTAGATATTCTGTGGTAAAGAATCCATATCTGCAAGTTATTTAAAATGTGTTAGTACACAAGAGTATAGGTATATAAAACTAAATGAAGTAAACATTGGTTATCCCCCCCAAAAAATCTAAAGAATAATCAGTTCCTAAATAATTGAAAGCTGCCTTTACAAAATAAAACAAAAGAACACATGTTTCGTTGTGTTGCCCAGGCTGGTCTCGAACTCCTGGGCTCAAGCAATCCTCCCACCTCAACCTTCCAAAATGCTGGGATTTCGGACATGAGCCACCACGCCCGGCCAAAGCTGCCTTTTTTTAACATGCATTTTTTTTTCCCCCATTTGTTGTGCTCAGAAGTCATTTCCTCTTATTTTTCTCTGCTAATGTGTGCTTTAACAAACCTGTTGAAAACAACAAGCCTTTAATCAACTGGGGTGTTTTGTTGTTGTTGTTGTTGTTGTTGTTTTTCTTATTTTCTTAGGAGTCAGTGGATCGGTGGGGAAAATGCTGCTTACCCTGGGCCCTGGGCTGTGGAAAGAAGATACCAAAGGCAAAGTACATGTATCTGGCGCAGGAGCTCTTGGTTGATCCAGAATGGCCACCAAAACCTCAGACAACCACAGAAGCTAAAGCTTTAGTTAAGGAGAATGGATCATGTCAAATCATCACCATAACATAGCAGTGAATCAGTCTCAGTGGTATTGCTGATAGCAGTATTCAGGAATATGTGATTTTAAGAGTTTCTGATCCTGTGTGTCAGAACGGCACTATTTCAGTTTATGTCCCTTCTGATATAGTAACTTATTTGAGAGCTCTGCTCTTCCTTAAAATCAAAACAGAAAAAGATACCGTCCTAACAGTTAAATTAACAATCAATCCATAAAGTCCTGTATCTTCATTCAGTAACCCAAATATTACATACATTTCCAGAATTGTCTTGATTGTTACTCTCAGTGATATTCTTTATATTGGGTACAGGAGAAGTTTGGTGTTTGGTAGGTTTTTCAACATTAGTTTTTGAGACCAGTTTACGTCTTCACATTTATGCTCACAACCCCCTTGTTAGAAAAGTCTGTGTTTATATACAGGCTCTAAATTTGTGATTGATAAAAAGAAAATGAGTGTTAATTAGCCTCCAGTGAAAATATACTGAAAGCCTGTGTTCATTTGATTCCAATATTTCTTCCAAAGAATTCTATATAAACATATGCCAATTCCCTGTGATGGTCTGGAGTTAGGAATGAGTGTTTATGGTGTTGCTTATAGAACAACTCAGGTAATCTCCATTTCTGATTTTATATTTTCTGTACAAACTGCCTGGGTTTTATTTTTCTAATCAGCAAGGTGCTTCACTGCCTTCTTGAGATGCCTCTCAAAGCTCTTAAATGGCTCCTGTGCTATGTGTGGTGTCAGTAGTCTAATTTGCTTCTGTTAAATGTTGTAGAAGCTTTTTCACTAGGAAATAAGATTCATTTCTTTTGGCAGTAGATGTAGATTCCTCTTTTAACGTTTCTTCACATTTGTTTCTGTGAGGCTTTGTGTTACTTTAAATGTTTTTTTAAAAATTTCTTCTGTGTTTTCAATTACCTAAAGACATAGGATAATAGTTTTCTTAAGTTAGAATTTTACCTCATAAAATTTTTTGAGGTTTGATGTATGTCTCTGTCTTATCAATAATGAGGCTTAAAAAATATTGGATTTGAATGGCTGCCGTTTTTTCAAAGCAATATGAATTTGATGAGTTTGTTTTACGCCATTAGGTGGCGCCAGAGGTCAGAACATGTCTATTTTGAATTGGATTGTTACAGATGAGCATATTTGATGCGGAAATTTCTGGGAGAAAAGAAATTGAGGAAATAAAGTTAAAAAATTGACATTCATTGAGCCAAAAGAGATGTGGAGAAACATTTTTCACCTTTCTGTTTGGCCTGATTAACATTTAAATTCTTGCCAAAATTAAGGTATCTTTTAAAAAACGCCTTTTCTAGGTGGATCCAGCAGTCTGGCAATGCCCACAGTTACCGCAACACAGAAAACTGATCGTGCTATAAAACGGACGCTAAACTATTAAAACAGTGTGACATTGTTCTCTGTTCTTCCAGAGCCAGTAACATGCTTGCTTGTGCTTTCTACTTCTAGCTGATCATTCTTTTCCCAACATATATTTACAAATTTACCAAATTTTACCTAGAATTTTAGGACCAAATGGTTCTCACTCTTTATGCTGCAAAGACCTGGATGATGTTTGGTAACTATAGAAAAATAGAAATTACACTCAGGATCACTGTTACTGCTATTGCCACTGATGATTCCTGCAAAAATATAATCAAAGTTTTCCATCAAATGTATAGTATGCTGTTAATACACATTAGATGATAACAGTTGTTCCATGAATGATTCTATGAAGCTATGCATCTTAGACCTCTTGGGCTGTGAATAGCACTATTTTCTATAGTTACCTATTCTCTGGATCATTTTATAATTTCCATATTCATTTCAAATATGCTCCTGTTATTCTTCAGTGATTTCCACAATTGTGCATTTTATTCTTTGGTTAAGTATTGAAGCATATAATGAAAGTAATTGCTAAGTAGCAGCTTAAAAATTCAGTTATCAGATTGTATTTAACATCTTTAAGAGCATGATCATAAAGAGCTATTTTTGACACCCCCCCCCACTTTTTTAACATTTAGAGTTAATAAGGGTTTTATATCTCATCTGTCCATATTGTTTTCAAAGGAATGAGGTGTTTAGGTGGATGGAAAAGCATTTGTAGGAAGTTAGATTTGAATATAGACAAGGTGGGTTATTCACGTTGAGAATGTTATTTGAAGGATGCCTGTGAAGCCAGGTGTGGGTTCTACTCAGTGCCATGGGTAGACTGAGTCTTCTCTCGTAGGTCACCATTACATAGTAATTTTGATTCTGAGTTTCACATTAAATTATTTGAGTTTATACAGACCTAAATTTTAAAATCTGTACATATATTATTTTGATGTATTAAGATGAATATTGCTGATTTAAATTTTATTTATGCACATACTTAAAGGACAGAAATGTCTGGGAAAGTAATTGTTAAATAATGATATGTAACTTTTTAACTTTTTAAATAAATAACAAGATTTTTAATGTGTGTCTCCCTCAGGGTTGTTTAAAGTTTTTTTCTCCCTCGAGTATAAATAGTGGTAACTATAAGTTTTGTATCTTCTAGCACCAACTGCTGTAAAGCAATGCTGCAAATAATGCTTGAATAAAAGTGGCTAAGCCAACAACAAAATAAATACTTTTATAGTAGTTTTATAATCCTTAAATTCGAAAGCTTTCCAAATTCCACTTGCATCTAAACAAAACTGTTGCAGTTTTTACTCTATTTATTTTGTTCCCCATGTTTATGAAAGTCCTGCACAGTTTCAAAGGCATGGTAAATAATATATCAATGTTTATGTAGTCTGTTACAAAAACAGCTATAGATAACATCCAGTGAAAAGCAAAATTCAAGCTTTAGAAAATATTCATGCATGCAATTTTGACATATCTAAAAATAGGTTTTTGTATATTTATGGTGGGAGGTGGTTGGGAACTTTTAACAAAATGGGGTGTTAATTTTTGTACAGTCTGTGGGCATTTACACATTTTTAATGTATTAAAATTTGGTAATTATGTGTACATTAAATTAATAAAAGTTACTTCTAGTTATGATTTGTGAATTCCCTAAGACCTTGGATTTTTTTAAGTAACTTTATATCAGAAATGATACTGCATCTTTATATTTTTAAAATTGTATTGCTGCTCAAGAATGGTACCCTCTTGTCAAAAAGGCATACATTCATAATTGTACATTCAGCATTGTAAATAATCTTATGAAACCTTTTTTGGTTGAAGCTATTCAAAATAAAAATTTTAATGAATGAATACTTTTTTTTCTGTGTCTCCATTTGTTTGCTTTTTAGTGACATGAATACTGCCCTTTGTGGATTTATTTTCCTGCCTAATAATACTTCCCCATTTCCTTTTTTTTTTTTTTTTTAAAAAAACTGGATTTTGAAGGAAATAAGAACAACATTCCGCGTCCCATACCCTGTGTGTGTGAGCATCCTGGGGAAATCCCTCAGTCAGATGCAGTGTAGAGCCAAATGTTAAATGCGAGGAGGTCTGAGGGAAATGGTGAAATAGAAGAGTAGGGACTTATAACCTATTAATAGTTGGGAGAATCAAACCAAAAGCTAATACCATGGAGAGAGAAAATGGTTGTAGAAATCCTAGAGAAGACAGGACCTTTGTGTGTGGGTGGGAGTTGTTTCCATGGAGCCCAGCTCCAGGAGACATGGAGCCTCTGCTAGGGAATATGTGGCTGGCTGTGGTGTGATGAATTCGGGGGGTTAGCTCAAGTTCTTAACAGTCTCTATGGTTTGTGCGGCATGTATGATCCTGTCCCCACAGCCTGCGGGTGTGGGCACAGCTCTGCATGTCTCTCCTTCCCCTGTATCACTGCCAAGGGACAGGGAGTCCTAGGGGCTTGAGTGAGACTGTCCGTGGTCCAAGTTGGGGTGTGCTTGCTCCCTGCTGTGCCCTGCCCACCGAGTCTCCCTCAGAATAAAAAGGCTTATCTCACCCAGGCGGACCTGCTTTTGAATAGCCAAGCCCCTCAAGCCAGGTAACTGTTTTACAGCAGACTTCTGACCTGGTAATGGATACAGAATCTTGAGACTTGAAGCACTGGAGCTGTCAACTTCCTTGCTCCAAATACTTCTCATTACCTCATCAACTTGCTCAGTGGATGGACTAAGTGTTCCCCCACTCTCTGCAACTTCCATACCTACTTTTCCCTTCCTGGACAATCAGAGTGTCTTCCTAAGGAACAAAACGTAGAGGCCATTCTGACTGGAGGTTTTCCTGGGGAAATAGGCTAAAGAAGGGTCACAAGAATTTGAGGCATAGGCATCTTACACTGTTTCACAGCTCGCCTTCCCAGTCTGTCATGTTGGCTCCCTGGCATTTTCATGGGCAAGGGGGTGGGGAGGCTTTCACTTTATGTGCCTGTGCATGATGGACTTACCAGGTCATCAGTGTAGCAGTTCTGGGCTCTGGAGTTGCGTTCCTTGATCAGAACTGAAAGACCTCCCGCGATACCTGGCAGAGGCAGTGGCTCTTCCCTGTGGTCCAGGACTGCAGGACTTCGGAGGTAATTTGAGTCAACCCAGCCTTTACTGAGCTCTGACTGCATTAGGCTACATCAAAGGGTGATCGGATCCCATGATGTAGACATTCTTTATATATTCTGATATTAAGCCTTTGTCAGCTATAGGTGTTACAAATATCTTTAGTTTGTGGTTTATCTTTTCCCTTTTTTATGGTGTCTTGAAAGATAGAAGTCTTAATGCAGACAGCATTATCAGAGTGCTCAAAAGACACATAGACATGTTTTGCCTATAGACAAATGGGCAAAAGGAAACCCAACTTTCTCAAATGAAGTGCAAGTGGGCCTTTATGTGAAAAGCTGTTCAAGTTCATCATTAAACAGGGAAAGGAAAAGTTAAAACCATGCTGAGATACCTTTCATAGAAATGGCAAAAATTAGGAGGTACCAAGTGTGGACAGAGAGGAAGCACAGGAACGCTCATAAATGGTAGGTGTCATTGTAGACCAATACAACCAGTTTGGAGAGCAGTTTGACCTTCCCGAGTTAAACTGAACATGGGAGCAGCCGGGCATGGTGGCTCACGCCTGTAATCCCAGCAGTTTGGGAGGCTGAGGCGGGCGGATTGCCTGAGCTCAGGAGTTGCAAGACCAGCCTGGGCAACAATGTGAAACCCCGTCTCTACTAAAATACAAAAAATTAGCCGGGCATGATGGTGTGTGCCTGTAATCCCAGCTACTTGGGAGGCTGAGGCAGGAGAATTGCTTGAACCCGGGAACCGGAGGTTGCAGTGAGCCGAGATCGCACCACTGCACCCCAGCCTGGGCAACAGAGTCCCCCTCCCCCACCAAAAAAAAGAACAAGTGAGCAAGCACCCTGCAACCTAGCAATGCCATTATTGAACATGTTCAAAGATGTTCTTAGCCTTATTAGTCCCAAAAGGAAAAAAAAATGGAGCATTTGAGAATGTTCTTAGCTTTATTGCTAAGCAGAGAAAGAAAAACAACACATACAAAAAAAAAAAAAAAAAAAACCTAGGTGGAAAATTAGGGCCATGTGGCATGAAAAGGAAGACCCAGGGGAAGTGTGGCCATCTAGGGGTGTGGCTACTGCAATGATCCAGCTGTATCACTAAACTTCCCTGGCATCACAGAGTTATATTGTGCCATTTATGGAAAAACTCTCCCCGCTGCTCTTGGCTTTGACAGTAGGAATCAGGTTATATATGGTCTCTCAGTTTGAAGATATTTGTCATGAAAAACCAGAACATGGGCTCTGAGGTAGGGTCCTTTCCTGACCTATTCTGGTAAAGTCTTTATCCTCAGGATGCAAGCACACCACCCTCTTCCTTTGGAAAGTGTCGAATCACATGCAGAGCTCTAAGTCTTTCAGTTGCTTTGGAGTGCAGAACCATTTCAGGTAAGGCCAAATATTTTAAACATTAGTATAGGAAATTAGAGGGCTCTTTAGTCTGTGTGTGCATGAGAAGTACAATTGCACAAGAAGCATTTTATGTAAAATTTCGCTTAGGAAACATTGTTTTGGCAGATTAGTAGTATGGTGTGCATTTCACAGAAAATTCAGTGCCATGGGTATTACCTTTAGTTAAGCATCTTAGAAATAGCAGTTCTTTACGTTTATGGCTAAGTCAGAAATACTACCCTCAAATTCTATGTGACCCTAGTTATACTATTGAAACTTTCTGTGCCTTTGTGCCTTCATCCTTGAATCAGGGATAATATACTTACCTCCTAAGGTTATTGTAAGGATTAAATGCATATAGTATAAATAAAACGCTGAGAACAATGCATGGTGTAAAGTGATAGGTATTATTATATGCTTTTGTTGGCTGTTGATTGAAGGTGTTCGCTGTTTTGGGGGTGTCCTTTGTTTTAATAGAGTAACTTGGTACTGTAGAAATAGCATGATTGTGAGCGAAAGAATCAGATGGTGGTGGCTGCAGACTTTGCTGTTCCCTTCTTGACTGTTGGTTATAGCCAATGCAGGGTAAGTTATAAAGTCAAGAGCAGAGCCGTTTTCACAATGGACATTGCTGTGTGATGTCTGTGAGCTTGAATGTGAGAATGATTATTTTAATTCTCTATGTAAGGATTTTAAAGTATTGGCTATTCGGTAGCTTAAAAACCCTTTAATCTCAATGTTTTAAACTGAGAGTGGAAAATCAATAAAGCAAAAGAATGAGACCACGCAGTGTAGAATGAATGTCTTTTCACCACGTAGGGAAATCTGTAGTCCTAAGAAAAGAGGGAGTGAGAATTCTGGCGAAAGGATTGTGCCTCTGCACAAAGCGCAGGATCCCAGGGTTCAGCACGGGCGCGAACGCTCCTGTGTATTGACCACACTCCCACGGTTGGTTTTTCAGACATGCTGAGGAGGACTCTGTTGTGCGCGGTGCTCGGGCTTCTGCGCGCCCAGCCCTTCCCCTGTCCGCCAGCCTGCAAGTGTGTCTTTCGGGACGCCGCGCAGTGCTCGGGGGCCGACGTGGCGCGCATCTCCGCGCTGGGCCTGCCCACCAACCTCACGCACATCCTGCTCTTCGGAATGGGCCGCGGCGTCTTGCAGAACCACAGCTTCAGTGGCATGACCGTCCTGCAGCGCCTCATGATCTCCGACAGCCACATTTCCGCCGTTGCCCCCGGCACCTTCGATGACCTGATAAAACTGAAAACCCTCAGGCTGTCGCGCAACAAAATCACGCATCTTCCACGTGCGCTGCTGGATAAGATGGTGCTCCTGGAGCAGTTGTTTTTGGACTACAACGCGCTAAGGGGCATTGACCAAAACATGTTTCAGAAACTGGTTAACCTGCAGGAGCTCGCTCTGAACCAGAATCAGCTCGATTTCCTTCCTGCCAGGCTCTTTACGAATCTGGGGAACCTGAAGTTGTTGGATTTATCGGGAAACAACCTGACCCACCTGCCCAAGGGGTTGCTTGGAGCACAGGCTAAGCTTGAGAGACTTCTGCTCCACTCGAACCGGCTTGTGTCTCTGGATTCGGGGCTGTTGAACAGCCTGGGCGCCCTGACGGAGCTGCAGCTCCACCGAAATCACATCCGTTCCATCGCACCCGGGGCCTTCGACCGGCTCCCAAACCTGAGTTCTTTGACGCTTTCGAGAAACCACCTTGCGTTTCTCCCCTCTGCGCTCTTTCTTCATTCGCACAATTTGACTCTGTTGACTCTGTTCGAGAACCCGCTGGCAGAGCTCCCGGGGGTGCTCTTCGGGGAGATGGGGGGCCTGCAGGAGCTGTGGCTGAACCGCACCCAGCTGCGCACCCTGCCCGCCGCCGCCTTCCGCAACCTGAGCCGCCTGCGGTCCTTAGGGGTGACTCTGAGCCCGCGGCTGAGCGCGCTCCCGCAGGGCGCCTTCCAGGGCCTGGGCGAGCTCCAGGTGCTCGCCCTGCACTCCAACGGCCTGACCGCCCTCCCAGACGGCTTGCTGCACGGCCTCGGCAAGCTGCGCCAGGTGTCCCTGCGCCGCAACAGGCTGCGCGCCCTGCCCCGCGCGCTCTTCCGCAATCTCAGCAGCCTGGAGAGCGTCCAGCTCGACCACAACCAGCTGGAGACCCTGCCTGGCGACGTGTTTGGGGCTCTGCCCCGGCTGACGGAGGTCCTGTTGGGGCACAACCCTTGGCGCTGCGACTGTGGCCTGGGGCCCTTCCTGGGGTGGCTGCGGCAGCACCCAGGCCTCGTGGGCCGGGAAGAGCCCCCACGGTGCGCAGGCCCTGGGGTGCACGCCGGCCTGCAGCTCTGGGCCCTGCCGGGGGGTGACGCGGAGTGCCCGGGCCCCCGGGGCCCGCCTCCCCACCCCGCTGCGGACAGCTCCTCGGAAGCCCCTGTCCGTCCAGCCTTGGCTCCCAACAGCTCAGAACCCTGGGTGTGGGCCCAGTCGGTGACCACGGGCAAAGGTCAAGATCGTAGCCCGTTCTGGGGGTTTTATTTTCTGCTTTTAGCTGTTCAGGCCGCGATCACCGTGATCATCGTGTTTGCTATGATTAAAATTGGCCAACTCTTTCGAAAATTAATCAGAGAGAGAGCTCTTGGTTAAGTCAATGGGAAAATCTTCTAATTACTTAGAACCTGACCAGATGTGGTTCGGAGGGGAATCCAGACCCGGGGCTGTCTTGCTCTCCCTCCCCTCCCCACTCCTCCTCTCTTCTTCCTCTTCTCTCTGACTGCCACGCCTTCCCCTCCCTCCTCCTCCCCTTCTCCGCTCTGTTGCTCTTCATTCTCACAGACCCGCAACCCCTCCTCTCTCTGTCCCCCGCCCGCTCCTGGAAACTAAGGTTTACATTTGTGAACTGTGGTTGCCTGCCTTCCCCCAGCTCCCACCCGGGTGTACGCTGACACTGCCGGGGGCGCTGGATTGTGTTGGGCCCATCCTTGCCCCGCTGTGCCTGGCGTGGCGTCTGGTGGAGAGAGGGGCCTCTTCAGTGTCTACTGAGTAAGGGGACAACTCCAGGCCGGGGCCTGTCTCCTGCACAGAGTAAGCCGGTAAATGTTTGTGAAATCAATGCGTGGATAAAGGAACACATGCCATCCAAGTGATGATGGCTTTTCCTGGAGGGAAAGGATAGGCTGTCGCTCTAATTTTTGTTTTTTCTTTTTTTGACAGTCTAGCTCTGTCGCCCAGGCTGCAGTGCAGTGGGCCGTCTCGGTTCACTGCAGCCTCCGCCTCCCGGGTTCAAGTGATTCTCATGCCTCAGCTTTCTGAGTAGCTGGGATTAGAGGCCTGTGCCACTACACCCGGCTAATTTTTGTACTTTTTAAAGTAGAGACGGGGCTTCGCCATATTGGCCTGGCTGATCTCAAACTCCTGGTCTGGAACTCCTGGCCACAAGTGATCTGCCCGCCTTGGCCTCCCAAAGTGCTGGGATTACAGGCGTAAGCCACCACACCTGGCCCTCTTTATCAACTTTTATTTGAGAAGTAGAGCTCTCGCCATTTTTTCCCTTGCCCCATTTTTCTCACTTCATGTCTCTCTGACCTATGGGCTACTTGGGAGGGCACTGGACTCCATTCATGCATGAGCATTCTCAGGATAAGCGACTTCTGTGAGGCTGAGAGAGGAAGAAAACACAGCGCCTTCCCTCCAGGTGCCCAGTGTATGTCCAGCATGTTTCCTGAGCCTCCTGTGAGTTTCCACATGCTTTGCATCCATGCAACGTGTCATTTTGAAACTGGATTGATTTGCATTTCCTGGAACTCTGCCACCTCATTTTACAAGCATTTATGGAGCAGCTAACATGTGACTGCTATTCATGAATATAATGATAAGCTTGATTCTAGTTCAGCTGCTGTCACAGTCTCATTTGTTCTTCCAACTGAAAGCTGTAAAACCTTTGTTGCTTTAATTGAATGTCTGTGCGTGTGAGAGGCAGTGGTTAAAACAGGGGCTGGCGAGTTGACAACTGTGGATTCAAATCCCAGCTCTACCACTTACTAACTGCATGGGACTTTGGGTAAGACACCTGCTTACATTCTCTAAGCCTTGGTTTCCTGAACCTTAAAAAAGGATAACACAGTACCTGCTTCGTAGAGTTTTTGTGAGAATTAAAGGCAATAAAGCATATAATGACTTAGCCCAGCGGCCTCCAGACAATACATGTTAATGAATGTTAGCTGTTATTACTAAAGGATAAGCAATTATTATTGGCATCATGATTTCTAAGGAAGAGCTTTGAGTTGGTTTTTTTCTCTGTGTATAAAGGTAAGTCGAAACTTTCTCATACTGGAGGTCACATTCCAATCAGTCTGTCTTCCCCTGCGGATGGCCTCAGCCCTGTGTGGCCGGGCTCTGTGCTCACAGTCCAGAGCAACGGATCCTCCAACACCAGCAGGTGGATGTGGAGCAGGAAAGCTGGATCCTGGCGTTTGTTTCTGGGTTCTGCAGATGTGGGAGTTGGTTTCCAGGTTCTCCATTGGTCTGTTTGTCTAATCCCATACCAGACTCATGGTCTTCATTATTGGAGCTTTAATAATTCTTGGTATAGGGTCATCTCTCCACCTTGTTTTTCTTCTATTCTTGGTTCTTTACAATTCTATGAATATTTCAGGGTCGGTATGTCAACTCCATTGAAAAACCCTGCTGGGATTTTAATAGAAATTACAGCTCACACCTGTAATCCCAGCACTTTGGGAGGCTGAGGTGGGTGGATCACAAGGTCAGGAGTTCGAGACCAGCCTGGCCAAGATGGTGAAGCCCCGTCTCTACTAAAAATACAAAAATTAGCTGGGTGTGGAGGCGGGCGCCTGTAATCCCAGCTACTTGGGACACTGAGGCAGGAGAATCACTTGAACCCGGGAGATCGTGCCACTGCACTCTAGCCTGGGCGATAGAGCGAGACTCCATCTCAAAAAAAAAAAAATTGCAGTAAATTTAAAACTAATTTGGGGAAGAATCTGTTTTTTTACAATACCTAGTGTTCTTGCCAGTAAGCATTGTTCATCTTCCCATTTATTTACGTCATTCTAAATCTTTCAGTGATGTTTTAGAATGTTTTTTATAAAAACGTTCACTATAAGAACAGAAACCCAAACACCGCGTGTTCTCACTCATAGGTGGGAATTGAACAATGAGAACACTTGGACACAGGGCAGGAAACATCACACACCTGGGACTGTCAGGGGGTTGGGGGCTGGGAGAGGAATAGCATTAGGAGACATACCTAATGTAAATGACGAGTTGATGGGTGCAGCACACCAACATGGCACATGTATACATATGTAACAAATCTGCACGTTGTACACATGTACCCTAAAACGTAAAGTATAAAAAAAAGAAAACTTGCACTGATTTTGTTAGATTTATTCCTAAGTATCCTTCCTCTTTTTTGATTTGTTGTTGCTATTGTAGATGGTATCTTTTTAAAAAGTTATATTTTCTAAAGAAAAAAACAAAAAAAGTTGTATTTTCTAATTTTTATTACCAATATATAGGAATGTAATTTATTTTTACATAATTATCTTGTGTCTAGTAATAATTCTGACAATTTGCTTCTTCCCATGAAAATCTTACACCCATTATTGATTTATTTTCCTATTTTAAAATATCTTCCTGCACTGGCTGAAACCTCCTGCAATGTTGAGCAGAACAGTGGGCATCCTAGAGCCGGCTTGGTTGCAGAGGGTAGGTGTCTAATGTCTCAGCAATAAATGTGACATTTCTAGTCTGAGTTTGCTGAGTATATTTTAAAATAATCAGTAAAGTTAGATTTTATCCATTTTTATCTTAACTATTGAGAGATGCTCATACCATTTTTCTTCTTCAATGTGTTAAAATGGTGAATAAATTTATAGATTTTTGAAAAGTAAATTCATTTCTTGCATTCCCGAAGTAAACCAAGCCGAGCTATGTGTATTTAAAATATATGGCTGAATTCAGCTTGCTGTTTTGTTTAGAACTTTTACTGTCTGTTCATTAGTGAGATTTGCTTATACATTGAATATAATATCCTTGACTGGTTTTGGTATCAGGTTATACAGCCTCATAAAGAGGGTGGGGACGTTCTCTCTGGAATGGTTCGTAAAAACTGGGATCATCTTTTCCTTGAACGTGTTGTAGAATCCCCTGGAAAACCTTCGTGGCCTGGTTTTATTGTATGTGTGTATTCGGTATTTATTGTTGCATAACCAATACCCCAGATCTTGGTGGTTTAAAACAATAAAATACATTACGTCACAGTTTCTGAGGGTCAAGAATTTGGGAGTAGTTTAGTTGAGTGGCTGTGGCTCAGGGTCTGTCATGAGGTTGCCATCAAAATGTTGGCTGGGGCTATAATCGTCATGACTGTGGCTGGAGGATTTGCTTCCGACGTATCCCCGCTCACACTGTTGGCAGTTCCCTGCTGGCTCATGGCAGGCAGCCTCGGGTCCTTGCCATATGGACCCCTTTAGGGATGCTTGAGTGTCCTCATGACGTGGCAGCTGGCTTCCCCTTTCGTTCTTCAAAGAATTGTGGGTTTTGTGGCTTTTTTGTTTTTACAAGATCTAAAAAAGAAAAAATTAACATTGATCTCCATGTTGCTTGAGCTAGAAGACATAGGAAAACAGACAACATATATCCATGAAATTTCTGCCAAATATGAGGTAAAAAGATGAAATCTTTAGATAAGTTGTAAGTCTGTACAAAGAAGCTAGATTTACTACTCTCTAAAAAGTGAAGGGACCTGCTATATAAAACACAGAAATAGTTCAATGCTTTTCGTAAGAATATAACCTGAGCTTTGCTGAAGCTTCATATTCCCTGAGGATATCTAAAATGCCAGTCCAGGCCAGGCATAGTGGCTCATGCTTGTAATCCCAGAACTTTGGGAGGCCAAGGCGGGTGGATTGCTTGAGCCCAGGAGTTTGAGACCAGCCTGCGTAACATAGCCATATCCCCAGCTCTACAAAAAATACAAAGTTAGCCGGGAATGGTGGTACACTCCTGTAGTCCCAGCTACTTGGGAGGCTGAGGCAGGAGGATTGTTTGAGTTCGGGATGTTGAGGCTGCAGTGAGCCATGATCATGCCACTGCACACCAACCTGGGTGACAGAGTGAGACTCCATCTCTTAACAAATTAAAAAATAAAATAAGATTTGATTAAAAAATTTTTTATAGTTTACTGACATTACACATTTCTGCTCATATGTTAGATTGAACTGTATTACATTTTTGATGTTCAACCATTTTTGTCCTAAAAAACAAGTTTCTTGGGAAGCCGAGGCAGGCGGATCACTCAGAAGTTCAAGACCAGCCTGGCCATCATGGTGAAACCCTGTCTCTACTAAAAATACAAAACATTAGCCGGGCGTGGTGGTGAATGCCTGTAGTCCCAGCTACTCGGGAGGCTGAGGCAGGAGAATTGCTTGAACCCAGGAGGTGGAGGTTGCAGTGAGCCGAGATCACGCCACTGCACTCCAGCCTGGGCGACAGAGCGAGACTCTGTCTCAAAAACAACAACAAAAAACAAGTTTCGTGTGATTTAACTTAAAAGTTCTGGCACTATGTGTAGTCCTTCCAGTGATTACGTTTGTAACTTTAAAGTTCACCTTTTTCTTGTTCCAGCAACTGCAGACGGTCTCTATGAATGCCTTGTTCTGTGCGCTGACATCTATGTTCCTATTTGTCCCATGCTCATCTATCTCTTCCACCTCCCAGTTTCAGTCAAGACTGATCACTTTTGTATTCTCTTACAGCTAAAATTTTGGTGATTGTTGAGAAACTTGAAAATGAATAAAAAAGACTTCATATGTTTTCTTTGTAAATATTATTTACTATAGTGCCAAATAGTCCACTGTCATTACGTTTCCTTTCTACCACTTTCTTCATTTTTCTAGCATTTCTAGAAACTACTCCAGCCGCCTATCTGGCTGTTTCCTAGAACTGATCTTCAGCTTTCCTTGGTTGCTTCCACAATTTCCCAAATTCCATGTCTTCTTTCTTTTCTACTCCCTCATTTTACAACTACTTAGGAAGAGGGATCCAAAGGATATCGCCTTTCCTGAGTCCTTGCCGGCAAATTCCTATATTCTTTATTCTCTCATACTTTATGGCTAGTTTAGCTGGGAAGAGAATTCTAAATTCAAATGATCATCTTGCACCAAGGGTGCTGGTGGGAATTTGTTGTCATTATTAACAGGGGACCTCTCTTTTTCTTGGCAGCCATCCTTACGATCTTCTGTACGTCCTCTGTTCTGATTTTGATTTGATGTTTGCCATACATGGCTCTTTATTTCATTCACACAAATGGGCATTTGCAGGGTCCTCTGGAGACTCATGTCTTTTAAGTTTTGTGAGATTCTGTTATACTTTTTTGGATGATTCCTTTGTCCTCTCCTTTCATCTTTTTTTGCTTTTTCTTTTCTTCATCTTTTTAGTCTCTTTTTTTCTACCTTCTTTTTCTACCTTCTGAGAGCCTCTTCAACTCCATCCAACACTTATGGAAAAATGTTAATTTCTGCAATTGTATTTTTAATTTCTGCAATCACTGTTAACTTTTTAAAATAGACTCTTATCTTATGGATGCAGGTTTTTTTTTTTTTTTTAGAATACCAGAGTTTAAGATTTTTGAGTTTTCCAAGTTCCCCTTTGTAAACTACATCTTTTTTCTCTGGTATTTCATTTTGTTGTTGTTGTTGTTTGCTTGCTTGCTTGCTTCTCTTAAACCCTTGGTTGTTGGTTCATATTTTTAAAGTAAGGCAATAAAAATAACTGACTTTGGGATCTTTGTGCACACTGGCAAACGTTATCCACTTCATTTTAGGGTATGGGGGAGCAAGCTGAGTGTTACACTGGGAACCTCTACAAGCCAGAATGTTTGCAGAGGGTTATTTCTCTAGGATCTTTCAATTTCTTTAATTAACTTTTTGTTTGTTTGTTTTCCTAAGGATGGGAACAGACACAACTGTTCCTTATGCTATAATTTCTTTTAAATAACTCCCGGGCTTTTATTCCCACAGATCATGCCTTTTCTACATCGTACCCGGTATAATCCATCTTCACGCCTCTCTGGGGTTCCCTTGAGCAGACGGGATCTCTCTGCTCACACTGGCTGTGGCTTTCTTTTCCTCATCTATCACTCCTTAACGGCTGTGTTCCATAAACTTGCTGAACTCTCCAGTCCATTGCTGATCCTCTCCCATTCCCTGTGACATTGTGGGCTAATACCATTTCAATTTCTTTTACTGCCATCTAAGTGAGGGCTTTGGAGGGAGAAGAGCTAACTGGGTTTGATCAGTTTGTTTGTTTTTAAATGAAAGTCCAACTATTGCTGTTCTCCGAGTTTCCAGCTCTAGAAGTTTCCTTGACTTGTCCTGGGCAGAGTTGGGTCCTCCTTGTCCTGGGTTCCTCCTCACTTTGTCTCCTCCCTCTCCCCCACTGCACGTTGTCATTGACTTCACTTTCTGAGACCATCACAAAAGTTGGGCTTTGAATCTCTGGTGACATCGGAAGTGACGGAGTCTGTTTTGGGAGAAGTCAATCTGGGCTTCCCAGCTTTTAAACAATCACCATTGCTACAGGGCATGCCAAAGGCAGGGAGATGCCAGGACTCACTGCCCAGTAGCTGTGCACACCCTCATTAGACACCTGGAATGTTACAGGATCATTCCATCAACATCATAAAGAGACAAACATGCATTGCGTTCAGTGGGTGGGTCCAGGGTACTGGAGGCTGAGAGGCCTAGAGGAAGAAGACAATGAGCAACATCTGCCCCTGACACCCGCCCACCTTCCACCTCCCTGTCGATGCTTCCAGGTGCTCCCTGGCTTTGATGACCCCAGAATGGATCTTTCCAAGTCCAGGCTCTGGAGGTCAGGGGAGGCTCTGTGTCTCAGCTGCTGCCACACTCAATGAAACCTTTATTTTTATTAGATTTTTTTTTTTTTTTTTTTTCAGACAGAGTCTCACTCTGTCGCCAGGCTGCAGTGCAGTGGTGCGATCCCAGCTCACTGCAACCTCCACCTCCGGGGCTCACGCCATTCTTCTGCCTCAGCCTCTGGAGTAGCTGGGACTATAGGCGTCCGTCACCACACCCGGCTAATTTTTGTATTTTTAGTAGAGATGGGGTTTCACCATGATGGCCAGGATGGTCTTGATCTCTTGACCTCATGATCTGCCCCGCCTCGGCCTCCCAAAGTGCTGGGATTACAGGTGTGAGCTACCACGCCCGGCCAATTTTTACTTGTATTATTTTGTTTTATTTTATTTAATGAGACAGGGTCTTGCTCTGTTGCCCAGGCTGGAATGCAGTGGCACCATCTTGGCTCACTGCAACGTCTGCCTCTTGGGTTCAGGTGATTCTCATACCTCAGCCTCCCGAGTAGCTGGGACTACAGGTATGTGCCACTACGCCTGGCTAATTTTCGTATTTTTAGTAGAGATGGGGTTTTGCTATGTTGGCCAGGCTGGTCTCGAACTCCTGACTTCAAGTGATCTGCCTGGCTCAACCAAGTGCTGGGATTATAGGCGTGAGCCACCACAGCCAGCTGTTTTTATTTTTTGAGATGAGGCTGTACTGCCCAGGCTGGAATGCAGCGGTGTGATCACATCTCATTACAGCCTCAACCTCCTGGGCTCAGGCACTCCTCCCACCTCAGCCCCCGGAGTAGCCAGGAATACAGGCATGTACCATTACATGCAGCTATTTTTTTATTTTTTGTAGAGATGGGGTCTCACCATGTTGCTCAGGCTGGTCTCAAACTTCTGAGCTCAAGAGATCCGCCCGCCTTGGCCTCCCAAAGTGCTGAGATTACAGGTGTGAGCCACCACACCCGGCCATGAACCTTTATTAAACATCTAATACATACCTGGCATCACGAAGCCAGTTCTCTTAACCTTTCAACCCCAGTGGGAGGCAGGTATTATTATTTCACTTTACAGATGCCAACACTGAGGTCCACCATGGGGCAGTGACACATCTGAGGTTATGACTGGCAGAGCTGTCACATGAGCTCGTCTCCTGCCTTCTGGCCTAGAGCTACTCACCCCTGCCCTCACTGCCCACTGCTTCTCCTGGCACGGGCTGGATCAGCTGCCCAACCCAGGCCCTGCTGGTCAGGGGGATGCAAGTGCCAGGAGGACACTCATGTTCGTGGTCACAGACCATCGCGACCTTACAGGGGTTCTAGTCCTTTAAGCCTAGTGAAGGCTCCCTGAGAGTTAAGCACTATTTTTCGAGACCTTGGATGATGAGATGGAGAAAAGCAGTGGGAATAAAAAGGAATATGGGAGAAAAATGGGTGGAGAGAGAAACAGACGGGATGGAAGGAAGTGAGAGAAAGGAGATAGAAATGCAGGTGCAAGCCATGACTGACAGTCACTGCAGGCCCAGCCCGGACCCAACAGGAGCCATCCAGAGCCCACAGGAGGAATCCTTGTGTGCTGGGAACTGCAGAATTGGTCTCAGCTCTGCCACTGACTCAGTTTCCCCATTCGCACTAGGGTGCTCTGAGGGCCAAAGAAGGCAATAAATGTAAAAGTGCATTGTAAACTGGAGGTGCGCCTGAGCAGACAGGCTTTCCTGGCACTGGTACACCAGGAAGGCAGGGGTCTGCCCTGTTGTGCCACACCCCAGAGCAGAACCCAGAACACTCCTGCCCAGCACCAAGGACACCCAGGAATGAGGAGGCTAACAGAGATGCAGAGAGGTAGCAGGGGTGCAGGAGACCTTCCAGGCAAGCCTTCCCTCACAGGCCCCACAGCCCAGAGCTCCCACCCTCTCCAGCTGACCTCCACTGCAGGGTCCATCTGAGGCTGGCCAGCACCCCAGCTTGCTCTCAGGAAGAAGGCAGAGGGTTGGGCCCCCTCCTCAGCTCTAAGCCTCTAGCAGTTTATGTTCCCAGTGGCATCAAAAGAGAAATGGAAAATGTCAGGGTTTCTGAGGTTTTGTCCCTTCAAGCTCAAGTTCAAATTCATTCTCAGTTCAAATTATTTTTAGTTGATTTGTAGCAAAGGAGTAGAGGTGATGGCGCCTGAAATTCCGCAGACCACCCGGCTTTGAGAATGGTGTTGCTTTGCTAAGTCATTGACCTGGCCACCTGCCCAGGTGCATTTAAGAAGAACACAATCTCTCCAAGGATGAGCCTCAGAGAACCTCTTGGATGTGCCAGACCCCCTGCATACCATGACCCTCCCACTGCACAGTACTAAGTCACTCCTGGGCATTGCGAGGTCCGCTAACATTTCCAGTGATTATGAAAACATCAGGGCTCAATTTAACGAAGAGCCTCAGTTCAGAGCTGTCAACAGGACTGAATAGAGAAGATGGGTTTCTAGGAAAGTCTTGAGCCTCTCAGCACTAGAGGCAATCAGGCAGATGCTGGCTCTTTGTGGAAAAGTAAACAAAGAAAAGCAAACAATCAGAAAGAGGACAAACACCAGCCATGCTTTCTTGTCTTGATGCTTTGGGCAAGTGTATTCTTCTTTATAAATCTCCTTTTCCTTTTTGTTTCTGCATAAACCTCCTGCAGAGCCTTTAAAAGATCCTTTCAAATGCGATCATTCCCACGGGGCCGAGTTAGTTGTTCCCTGGGTGAGCAGAATAATGGCCCCCCAAAGTGTCCCCTTTCGAATCTCAGAGAACCTGTGAATATGTTACCTCCGATGGCAAAAGAGGCTTTGTTAGGAGCGATTAGGTGAAGGATCTTGAGACAGAAGCTGATCCTAGATGATCCCTCAGGTCCTCGTAAGGGACAGAAGGAAGCGGGAGGGGAGAGTCAGAGAGATGTGAAGATGGGACGCTGCTGGCTGTGAGGAAAGAAAAGAGGCCTGTGAGCTAAGGAGTGTGGGCAGATTCCAGAAGCTGGAAAAGGCAAGGGAAGTGTTCACCCTGAGAGCCTCCGGCAGGAACGCAGCCCCGCTGACAGCTGGACGTTAGCCCGGTGACATCTGTTTCGGGTTCGTGATCCCGCATTTCGGCCACGACAGGAAGTGAACCTTCGCGATGTTGATGTCTGCATCCCAGCCTCTAGCACATTTCACTGTAATTCTCTATGTGCTGATTTCCTAACTGGGCTCCTTGGGGTAAGAGCTATGTATTAATTAGTTTTTCTCCCACGGCACTGGCACGGAACTAGGCACGTAGGAGGTGCTCGGGGTGAACTCTCTCCTGACCGGACCAATGTGTCACGCATGAGCCGGCATGCAGACAAGGACCTGGCCCAGGGTCCCTTCAACACCTGCTGTGGTACTGGGGCACGTCCCCCTTTTGACCCCACTACTCTTAAGAGAGCTCAATATTCTTCTTTCTTATTATAAAGGTTTTTGAAAATCAGGTTTGTCGCACATATTTAATTATTATGAGCCACAGGTGTTCATAATTTTTTGTCTCTGAGCAAGCGTGGCTTTCCCGTCTGGGTCCTTGAAGCTTGGGTCAGGGAGTCAAGACACAGGCTAACAGGAAGGAGAAGGGGTGTGCAGAGAAGCCAAGTTCTTAGGTCCCCAGAGCAGGGAGGATTTCAAACACTGCCTTGGCGGGGTGCAGTGGCTCATGCCTCTAATCCCAGCACTTTGGGAGGCCGAGGTGGGCAGATCACCTGAGGTCAGGAGTTTGAGACCAGCCTGGCCAACATGGCGAAACCCCATCTCTACTAAAAATACAAAAATTAGCCAGGTGTGGTGGCGCCCGCCTGTGGTCCCAGCTACTCAGGAGGATGAGGCAGGAGAATCGCTTGAACCCAGGAGATGGGGGTTGCAGTGAGCCAAGATGATGCCACTGCACTCCAGCCTGAGCGACAGAGTGAGACTCCGTCTCAAAAAATAAAAAATAAAATAAAATAAAATAAAATACTGCCTTCAACTCAAATGTTCTGTTCAATCCTGGGAGCCACCATTAAGCAAGCGGAGAGAGTTTAGTAGAAAATAACTAGGGTAGAGTGCAGAAAGGGAGGTGCTGGGGTGAAGAACTGGAACCCAGCCATATGGAAACTGGATAAAAGAGCCAGGGGTGTTCAGCCTGAAGAAGAGAGGATTCAGGGTTGCTGGTTACAGGGTTGAACCAGTTAAAGGGGTGATACAAGGAAGAGGGAGGAGATTGTCCTCAACCAAGCTGCACATGAGGGGCTGGGGTCACGTGGTGGATGAAATCTGAGACCACCCGGTTGGAGCTCACGGCTCAGTTAGGAGGCCTGTTGCTGGGGACGTTTGGACCAAGTGACAAAGTGTCCACTGTGCAAGGACCCTGAGGAGAAATGCTCATCTGGCCCCGGCCCAGGGTGACCCCACCCCTCTCCAGCCCCTCACCCCTCGTCTGGCCCCCGCCCAGGGTACCCCACCCCTCTCCAGCCCCTCACCCCTCATCTTGTCCTGGCCCAGGGTACCCCACCCCTCTCCAGCCCCTCACCCCTCGTCTGGCTATGCAAATGGTTGGGATCTCCTGTTCCCCACTGCACTGCCTGCTGGGAAGCTTAGAGGCCAAGGCATGGCCCACTTTGGTGAGTTCCCCTCCCCATCCCTCCGTCTCTGGCTGTCTCACCTCAGTCTCTCCTGCAGGCTCAACCTCTTCTCCCAGCCTTTAAAGGCTGAGAGCCCCGAAGCCTCTGCCCCGCCCTCCTTCTGAATCTCTGCTGCCTGAGCAGTTTCCCACTAGCCATTGCTTCAGTCGCCTTCCGGATCAGCATCCCGATTGGCTGCGAGGAACAGACTCGCTGCAGACCCTGGCCTAGCCCAGTCGGGGATGGCTGTGCTCATGTGCCTGCCCACGAGCGAACCAGCGCAGAGGCAGACCCTCCAGGGCGGTGCAGCGCCTCCACGGAGTCGTCTACCATCTGTGGCCTGTGGCATTTGTCCCCACGGCTGCAGCCCCTCCCACCTCTGCATTCCAGGCAGGGAGAAGAGTCAGGCAAAACTGCATGCCAGCCAAGTCTATCCCTTTAAAAAAAAATAAGTGGATATTTTTATTGCCTGGCATCCACACAGACAAGTGTGTAATTCACGTGTGCCGCTGGCTGCAGGATCACAAAATGAATTTTGAGCTGTTCACTTTTAGCCTTTTTCCTGGCTCCCTTTTAGTCTCTCACTTCTGTCTTTCTTCCTTCTTTGCTTCTTACTTTAATTATTTATTTATTTATTTTTGAGACGGAGTCTTGCTGTGTGGCCCAGGCTGGAGTGCAGTGGCGGATCTGGAGTGCGGTGGTGCAACCTCGGCTCACTGCAACTTCCACCTCCCGGGTTCAAGCGATTCTCCTGCCTCAGCCTCCGGAGTAGCTGGGACTACAGGCGCGTGTCACCATATCAAGCTAATTTTTGTATTTTCAGTAGAGATGAGGTTTCACCATGTTGGTCAGGCCTGTTGTCTCGAACTCCTGTCCTCAAGTGATCCACCTGGGTCGGCCTCCCAAAGTGTTGGGATTACAGGCGTGAGCTACTGTGCCCGGCCGCTTCCTACTTTTAATTTATGCTATCTTGTTAGTATTATTTTTTAAATTGCCTCAAATCCTTTCTGCAGCCAGGAGGGGTAAGAATAAATTCACAAATAGATGAACGAGTGGATGGGTGGATCCATTGTACTCTGACATGACCAGGAAGCTAATTCAGACAGTCCCCAGTCCTGAGGACCACAGCTCCGTTCCAGACAGGAGGAAAGGCCTCCGCGGAGGGATGGGATGGGCTGGTCAGAGCAGAGTAAGCCTGGGGGACCGTCCACATCAGCCTGGATACCAACTCGCACCTCTTCATCACCTGTCATCAGATCTGCATCCACACTGCCAGCCACTTCTTCATTCCACCTGCTCAGTCTTAAGAAGCACAGTCATCACGCTCCTGTCTTCAGAGTCCTCTGCTGTGAGGAGCAAGCTCGTCATTTCCCTTAATTTGCTAGGAAGGAAATGGCTCATACTGGGGAGAACAAGGTCTGTCATTCCAAGGACTCAGGTGGTGGCTCTGACAGTGGAACCTGGGCTCATTAGCATTAGTTGAACCGCTGTCTGGGCTGGGCACATCAATACTATATTGACATGCGTGTGGTGGGCAGTGCAACAGGAGGGTCTGAAATGAGCCAAGGAGGATGCAAGCATCAGCTGGGAACAAGTGTTGCCTGGCCGTCTCCTTTCCTCACGTCCTCTCTTCTCTCCATCCTTCTTTCCCTTCTTTCCTCCCTCCCTCCTTCCTTCTTGTCCTTCTTAACAGATGAGATGGGGTAAAAACATATAATTTTTTTCATAGACTGATAGGCTGCGTAAGTAGTTATCTCATGTGACGTCCCCACTGTATGGATGGGACACTGATTCCCAAAGGCAGAAGTGACTTGCTAAGGCCCATGTTCTGGGTTTCTAGCCTTCCATGTCTTTCTTGAACCTGTTCGTCGGGCTGATGGCACTTCTCTGTTCCTTCTTGGAATTTGTGATGGGGGAGGTGACGACGAAGGCGAGTTTCTCAGTGAGGTGGAGGAATGAGGCTCCCTGGATTGAGTCCACGTGCCCCTGTGTTTCTGCGTAACCTTCAGTCACACAGGGCATTCAAAACAGAGCTGTTCCTTCATGTAATAATCAAGGAAAACACAATTGCTTTTACAGCTCCCGACCTTTAATTACACGCGGTGACGCGCTGGCAGCTGCTCCAGCCATGAGGACGATGAGGTTGTTAGTTTTATCATTTCAAAGCCTAGTCTGCTTTATTGTGGCATAAAATTTGGAAGTCTCATATTAAAATGTACAATTAAATGTGACTTGAATAAATTGCTTTAGGCCAAAGAGAACTTTTCCCTTCTGCTTCCTGCACCCAGCCCTGTCCCCCTGCCACCTCTACCTGTTAATTGCCTGCTTTCAAACTCTCTGAACCTCTCTGAAAGGGAGGGATGAGAGGCTGAAAAACAGCCTTGGAAAGACATGTGGCAAGCTTATGGGTTGGGCTCAGGCTGCCCTGAAGGCTAGATTGAGCCTGCATGCCCCTGTGTTTCTGTGTAACCTTCAGTAACGCAGAACATTCAAATCCGAGCTTTGAATGAGAAGATAAGAAGCACTGGCAGCTTCTCAGGTCTGTGGAGCCAGGTGGGCTGGTCTCTTTTTTCTTTTTTGAGACGGGGTCTTGCTCTTTCACCCTGGCTGGAGTGCAGTGGTGTGATCTTGGCTCACTGCAACCTTTGACTCCCAGGTTCAAGTGATTCTCCTGCCTCGGCCTCCCAAATAGCTGGGACTATAGGTGTGTGCCACCACACCCAGCTAATTTTTGTATTTTTAGAAGAGAAGGTGTTTCAGCGTGTTGGCCAGGCTAGACTCGAACTCCTGACCTCAGGTGATCCACCCACTTTGGCCTACCAAAATGCTGGGATTACAGGGGTGAGCCACAGCCCCCGGCCCTGGTCTCTTGATAAAATAAACGAAACCCTCGCACTCACTCCCCTTGCTGATTCCCAGTCAGCCGTAGAAAGAAGTCCACGTGGCTCACCCAGCATGCGAGGGCCTGGTGATCAGCTACCTGCGGAAGCTCAGTCTCCCACCATAGCCTCCCTTCCTGCCTCCAGGCCTTTGCTCAGCCCTGCTCTGCAGCTGGACGGCCCACCCACTCCTTCGGCCCTTTCAGAATCCCATTCACCCTCCAAAGCTCTGCACCTACCCCCTGCACCTCTCCTTAATCAATCCTGGCGGGCAAATCTTTCCCTCCTCTGGTGCTTCAGGACATGTTGCTTAACTCTATGTTTAATTTTTCGCGGACAGGTTTTACTTTGGGGTGCTTTATGCTCACTGTGTGTCTTGGGACCCCATGACTGGGCTCTGGGGGAGGAGGCCGAAGCTGGTTCCTGTTGTCTCTGCAGACCTCGAGCAGAGTGCCCACCTGGAGTTCAGCCACTGGCCACCAAGATCTGCTGGGACTTTGCTCCCTCTAGACTGTGAGTCTAGCCCCTCCCTGGGGTCCTACCAGCATGGCTGACCTGGAGAAGAGCACATCGCTAGGGGTTAATTCCAGGCAGTGGAGGCTCCTCTTGAGAGACATTGCAGGGTCTGGCATGGAGGATGAGGTTTTTAAAATGGAAAGTATTTGGCCTGGTGCGGTGGCTCACACCTGTAATCCCAGCACTTTGGGAGGCTGAGGTGGGCAGATCACTTGAGGTCAGGAGTTCGAGACCAGTCTGGCCAACATGGTGAAACGCTGTCTCTACTAAAAATACAAAAATTAGCCAGGCATGGTGGTGGGTGCCTGTAATCCCAGCTACTTGGGAGGCTGAGGCAGGAGAATTGCTTGAACCTGGGAGACAGAGGTTGCAGTGAACTGAGATCGCACCACTGCACTCCAGACTAGGCAACAAGAGCAAAACTCCATCTCAAAAATAAAATAAAATAATAAAATAAAATAAAAGAGAGAGAATCCAAGGAATGTTTTTTCCATTATAAAACTCATCAGCTACAGAAAAATGTGAAAAAAAGACAAAATTATAGAGGAAGGAAGGAAAGATGGCTCATATTCCTGTCACCTCAGCACATGCCTGTGGGGTGAGGGGAGCTGAGTTCATCCCAGAGCAGCGAGGTGAGCTCCATGACCTATTCCTGTCCACACTGCACCAGGGACCAGCTTGTTTAGATTGGGTGTCTGTAGTCTTTTTAAAAAATACGTAATGTTTTCAGAAAGGACTAATTTTTAATGTCATAGAACATTTCACCAGCAAAATGCTGGTCCTCGACTTTCTCCAGCAGGATTTCATCTGATGCTTGATTTGTGTGTATGTGGCAACATCTACATCACATAAAATGTATCAATTTTCCCAAATTTTTATTGTGGTAAAATATGCATCAAATTTCCTTTTTTTTTTTTTTCTTTCTAGACAAAGTCTTGCTCTGTCACCCAGGCTGGAGTGCAGTGGCACGATCTTAGCTCACTGCAACCTCCGCCTCCTGGGCTCAAGCAATTCTCCTGCCTCAGCCTCCTGAGTAGCTGGGATTATAGGCGCCTGCCACCAGTCCTGGCTAATTTGTATATTATTTCGCCATGTTGCCAGGCTGGTCTCGAACTCCTGACCTCAGGTAATACTCCTGCCTCGGCCTCCCAAATTGCTGGGATTACAGGCATGGGCCACTGCGCCCAGCCAAATTTACTATTTTAATCATGTTCAGTGCACAGTCCCGTGGCATTAGTACAGTCATACTTTTGTGCAACCATCACCATCCATCTTCAACGTTTTTTTTATCTTTCCAAACTGAAACTCTGTCCCTAATTAAACACTAACTCCCCATCCCCCACTCCTCTCCCAGCTCCTGGAAACCACCATTCTAGTTTCTGCCTCACTATTTTATACACTTCTTATCAAAGGAATCATAGAGTATTTGTCCTTTTGTGGCTCTTTTATTTCACTTAGCACAATGTCTCAGAAAGAATTTTCTTCCTTTTTATTTTAATTTTTTTTGAGACAAGGTCTCACTCTGTCATCTAGGCTGGAGTGCAATGGTGCGATCTCGGCTCACTGCAACCTCCGCCTCCCGGGTTCAAGTGATTCTCGTGCCTCAGCCTCCTGAGTAGCTGGGATTACAGGCGTGTGCCACCACGCCCGGCTCATGTTTTTGTATTTTCAGTAGAATCGGGGTTTCACCATCTTGGCCAGGCTGGTCTCGATCTCCTGACCTCAGGTGATCCACCCACTTTGGCCTCCCAAAGTGCTGGGATTGCAGGCATGAGCCACCGTGCCCGGCCTTTCCTTCTTTGTAAAAGTTGAATAATATTCTGTTGTATGGCTAGACCACATTGTGCTTATCCATATCCCTCTGTCGGTGGACATGGGGGCTGCTTCCACCTTTTAGCTATTGTGGATAATACTGCTGCGAATACAGAGGCACACATATCCGTTCAAGTCCCTCCTTTCAGTTCTTTGGAGTACATGCCCAGAAGTGGAATGATGGGATTGCATGGTCATCTATGTTTCACTTTTCAATGAACTGCCACGCTGTTTTTCACAGCGGCTGTACCATTTTCACATTCCTGCTCACAGCATACGAGGGTCCCCGTGTTCCACACCCTTGCCAACACATGTCATTGTCTGTTTTTTGGATAGCAACCCACATGACTGTGATGTTGAGCATCTTTGCGTGTGCTCATTGGCCATTTGTGTATCTTCTCTGGAGAAATGTCTGTTCAGATCCTTGGCCCATTTTTAAAAGTGGTTGTTGGTCGGAGGGTTGCTTTCTCACGCGCGAACTCCTCTCTCCCCCACCCACTGCTCCCAGGCTTGACGCTGTGACCAAACAGCCTCCCTGGGACACTCCTGACTCTGAACATGTCATCACCACGAGGAAGGGAGGCCGGGGACCAAGGGCCGTCTTACGAAACTTGCCTTTGGAGAAACATCACTAATTACCGGGTACGGCAGGACGTGAGTCTGGGAGTTGTCACTGGGGATTGTAAGAAGGTGACTGTTGGTTGTTTGTCGCATTATTATTATTCTATATGTTTTTAGTGTTTCTGGCTTCGTTCTTCCTGTATGAGGACGGTGTGTAGTACTTTATAGAGACTAAATTTTACCTCTTTGAGATAAGTAGGAATAAGTCATTTCCTCAAAGACTGCCTTTTTCCTGCTGACAAAGCAGCAACAACCCTGTAAACAGGGAAAGACGGGAGTGGGAGGGCATTCCCACTTACAGGGAATCTGCCGTGATCAAGCCCTGAGCTGGGCATTTCACACACGATTCTCCTTCTAATCCTTTCATCGGTCAAGTGGGGCAGGTTGTTATCTGAGCTCACACATGGGGACAAGGAGGCTCAAAGTGGCAGGTCAGGGATGGACCTGGGATTTGGAAGCCATCAGGGAACCTGAGCTCCTTCTGTGACAGGAAAAGCACTTTTGCTCCCGCTGAGCGCTAGGGGCATTAGGGGTCTGTTTCAAGAAGAAAAGAGTCTTGGCTCCTCCCCGCTCCTCCCCTCCCCTCCTCTCCCCTCCCCTCTCCTCCCCTTCCCTCCTCTCTCCTCCCTTCTCCTCTTCTCTCCTCCCCTCCCCTCCCCTCCCCTCTCCTCTCCTCCCCTCCCCTCCTCTCCCCTCCCCTGCTCTCCCCTCCCCTCTCCTCCCGTCCCCCCTCTTACCTTCTCCTTCCCTCCCCTCCCCTCCCCTCCAGGCTCCCCTCACCCCTCCCCTTCCCTCCCCTCCTCTCCGGCCTCCCCTCACCCCTCCCCTCCTCTCTTCTCTCCTTTCTTCTCCTCTTTTCTGTCCCTCCTTCTCCACTAGACATTGACTCCACTGGACATGTCACTCAGTCTATAAACATGTTTCATTCTTTACCATGAAAAAAACATTCTGTGTGGTGTACATACTCCATATGATATATGATGATGGATACATGTCATTACACACTTGCCAAAGCTCATCGAATGACACCAATCCCACACGGGCCTTATGCTGGAACCTGATGGTTCATGTGTTTGAGCCCCTCAGAGTGGGTTAACTTCTGTACGCCAGCACCTGGCTCAGGGCCTGCCGCTTACCGGATGCTCAGTTACTGAGCGAATGCGGGGCTCCCTGGTGACCCATCTGGACGGTTGTGGGGAGGACCTGTGTGGGGCAGTTCCAAGGGTGCAGGAGAGGAGAAGGCTTTGGAATGGACGGGCCTCACACGGGCAAGGGCAGGCACCGTGGGGCCCAAAGGCTGGAGCAGAGCCCAGTGTGGAGGGCCCAGGGAGGCAGGTTTCAGTTTAAGAAAAAGATGTAAAAAATAGAAGCTTATCGAGACCAGCCTGGTCAACGTGGCCAAACCCCATCTCTGCTAAAAATACAGAAAAATTAGCCAGGCGTGGTGGTGTGTGCCTGTAATCACAGCTACTGGGATGAGGAAGGAGAGTCGCTTGAGCCTGGGAGGCAGAGGCTGCAGTGAGCCTAGATCGTGCCATTGCACTCCAGCCTGGGAGACAGAGCAAGAGTCCATCTCAAAAAAAAAAAAAAAAAGGGCCGGGCGCGGTGGCTCACGCTTGTAATCCCAGCACTTTGGGAGGCCGAGGCGGGCGGATCACAAGGTCAGGAGATCGAGACCAGGGTGAAACCCCGTCTCTACTAAAAAATACAAAAAAAAATTAGCCGGGCGTGGTGGCGGGCGCCTGTAGTCCCAGCTACTCAGAGAGGCTGAGGCAGGAGAATGGTGTGAACCTGGGAGGCGGAGCTTGCAGTGAGCCGAGATTGCGCCACTGAAAAAAAAAAAAAAAAAAAAAAAAGAACCTTATTTTTATATTTCAAAATAGTTGTTCTAATTACTTACTGGATGTAATTCAGGAATGCATGTTTGTTTAAATGAAACATAAAACAACACATAGTTATAAACACCCTTATTTATCACTGCTCCCTGCCGCCACTGCTGTGGCAATTTTATATGTGTCTTTCTAGATCTTTCTGTATGTATTTATATATAGATACAGACAAAGACACCCTCGTGTGTATGTATATATATGTGTGATAAAAACACACACGGACAGGCACACACCATGTAGCTGGGTGAAATTTCTCACCTGCATTGTTCTTTGTTGTTCCCCTTAAGTTGTGTCAGGGAAAGTTTTCTCTAAAACTGAATACATCCACAGAGACTCGGGCGGCCGAATGCTCCAACATGGTCCTGTTACGAGAGGCTGTCCGCGTGAGCAAAAGGGACGCCTGTGTGTCTTTGAGATGCGCTGCTCTGAGGAACAACCTAAAATTCCTCCTTCAGAGAACAGCCAGGATCCTGGGAATGAGCTGGGGACCACTGGCTGCCCCTTGGGATCTTGGGGCTCTCATGGCCTTTTCTGCCTCCTGAAGGGAGAGCAGATGGAGGGGCACCCAGGCAGGAGAGAGGCGGGAGGGAACCAGGGGGAGACGAGAGCCCTGGGTGGCCATCCGAGGCTGGCTCTGTAGACACCGAGGGCCATTCAGTGGGATAACTGATGTTTCGTACCATCTTCTGGCTTCTTGTATGATCATGATTGACAGATAGATTGTTTTCCTAACTCCTTCCCATGTGTGGAGGTATAACTGAGGAGTTGTACATTTACGTCTTTTTTTCTGAAGCCAGTAAGCGCAATGGTATTATATATATTAATCTGTGACTTGCTTTTATGCTTAATACATCTGATATGTTTTTCTTCTGCAGATAAAGATGTATCTATCTCATCTTTTAAAACTGGCTGTTTGGTATGGATTTTCATGATGTGCGCAGCCACTGTTCTGCAGACATCTGATTTGTTCACAGTGATCTGCTGCTACCAGTCATGCTGCCTGGAGCATGCGTGAACATATCGCTTTATGCACACGCACCGTCATGTCTGTGTATGTGGGGGTTTATACATTTTGAGTTTCTTTTTGGTTTTTTTTTTGGTAGAGATGGGGTCTCACTATGCTGTCCAAGCTGGTCGCAAACTCCTGGCCTCAAGGGATTCTCCTGCCTCAGCCTCCCCAGTGACTGGGATTATAGGCGTGAGCCACCATGCCTGGGTTTTTGAATTTTGATAGCTATTGGTCTAGCAGTTTATATTCCCATCAACAGAGTGTGAGACCACCATCATCCTTACCAGCCCGAGGCATTCTCCATCTTTTTCATTCTGCCGCCCCACCAGGGGACGTAATGGTGTGGTCACAGTGTCCCCACCCCTGAGGTGAACTGATAGTTCATGTGTTTGAGCCCCTCAGAGTGGGTTAACTTCTGTACAACAGCACTTGGCTTACGCTGTTACCCTCCAGCTATGGAGGGTGCTGTGGAGGGGTTTGCCCCACCGAGGGGAGGCTGGGTCCCACGGCCTCCAGTGCCCGATTCTGTGCTTGTTAACTAGAATAGAGACACAGGCGAGGGTGGGAGAGAGCAGAGTTCCCTGAAGTCCTGGGGCAACCCCAGCTCTTCTGGTTCTCCCAGGGGGGCTGGAAAGTGAGCCCTGAGGTTACAGGGCCTGCAGGTGGTAAATCAGGCTTTCCCTTTCAGTAATAATAGATGTCCCGTCTCCTCATTAGTGGAACGGAGCGGCTGTTCTGGGGGCTGACTGGGGGCTGCCTTGCTTCCTCTGTAGGGCAAGGTGCTTCTCTGGGGAAGAGAGGGCCTCCATGTGCGGAAACCCAGAGTCCTGCGGCTTGATCTCCACGGCACCCCCAGCCTGGGGAACTGCTCCTTCCTGCATGGCCTGGTTACTGTGTGGAAACCCACGCGCTGTCACGAAGGCCAGAGAGAGTCCTCTGTGAAGACTGGACACCCCCTCACATCACACTTCCTACAGCATGGCTCTACCTGGGCCTCTCCCTCCTCCAAAACTCCTGGGGGCTCCCCGCTGCCTCCAGACGACTTCACTCTTCGGGAGCACCCCAGCCCTCGGTGAGGCCCTGCCACACAGCCTGGGCTCAGCCACATTCTCTCTCCTGCGCACGCTGACTGGTTGGTTTCCCTTTACCCTCTCCCCTCACCTTCCAGAGTCTCGCTTTGTCGCCGAGGCTGGAGTGCAGTGGCGCGATCTCGGCTCACTGCAACCTCCACCTCCTGGGTTCAAGCGATTCTCCTGCCTCAGCCTCCCGAGTGGCTGGGACTACAGGCGCCCACCACCTTGCCCGGCTAATTTTTTGTATTTTTAATAGAGACGGGGTTTCACCGTGTTAGCCAGGATGGTCTCGATCTCCTGACCTCGTGATCCGCCTGCCTCAGCCTCCCAAAGTGCTGGGATTACAGGCGTGAGCCACCGCGCCCGGCTGAGCCTGCTCATCTTTTAAGGTCAGCCTCTGCATGACACCCCAGGTCCATCCCTTGAAATTCTCCCACCTTCTCAAGCTTGTCCTGAGGAAGGATCTGTCAGTGACCTCACTTGATCTGTCAGTGACCTCACTCCTCCCATCTCCTTCCAGCCCCGCTCTGCCTCAGTCTGAACTTCCGTCCATGGGGGTTGTGTGCCCGAGCACAGGATCCAGTGGTGTGCAGATAGCATGGAGCCCACAGGCTGGGCTTGGACTCTGGCTCTGTCACTTAGCATATGGCTGCAGGGAAATTAGTTAACGGGCCTGGGCCTCAGTTTTCTTGTCTGTGAAATGGGGGTAATTACTGCCCCTCATAGGACTATTTGGCGGATCAGTAGTTCTCAACCATGAGTGTGTGGTGCATGTGTGTGTGTGTGTGTGTGTGTGTGTGTAAACTCTTCCTTCCTGGGGACATTTGGCAATGTCTAGAGACATTTTGTTACTTTTGGATCAGGGGATACTGCTGACATCTGGAGGGCAGAGGCCAGGGGTGCCGCTGTGCCTCCTGCGATGCATAGAACAGCTCCTGCAATGAAGAATTATCTGCCTCCGAATGTCACGTGGGGAGGTCGAGAAAGCTGATGGAGGTGAAATGATGGAGAGCTGCAGTGAGGTACCCAAGGAGTCTCTGGTTCACAGCAGGTGCTTCCCAAATAGCCGTCTTTAAATGCAGCTGATTCATCCCTGTGTTGTCCACCACTCCCAGCACAGTGCCCAACACAGAGCAGTTGGCTGCTAAGATTAGGGAGGACAGAAGAGGAAAAAGAGGGTATTCTTATTCTTGCAGGTTCTATGGAAAGAAAGTTAAAGTGGCCGGGCGTGCTGGCTCACGTCTGTAATCCCAGCACTTTGGGAGGCTGAGGTGGGAGGATCACGAGGTCACGAGATCGATACCATCCTGGCTAACACAGTGAAACCCCGTCTCCACAAAAAATACAAAAATTAGCTGAGCCTGGTGGTGCGTGCCTGTAATCCCAGCTACTCAGGAGGCTGAGGTAGGAGAATCGCTTGAACCCAGGAGGCAGAGGCTGCAGTGAGCCGAGATCGCGCCATTGCACTCCAGCCTGAGCGACAGAGTGAGACTCCGTCTCAAAAAAAAAAAAAAAGAGAAAAGTTAAAGTACCTGATTTGGGAACGTGGAGGAACCAGGGCAGTAAGAGGGAAGGTGTTCTCCACGTGGGAACGAGGCTGGTGGGTGAAGGGATGGGGCGTCGAGCTATGTGGAGCCACTCCAAGCAGTGCCTGCCCCTCCTGGGCTCCTGTTATTTAGTGGACAAGACACTTTTTGTCTCTGGCTCTGAATCACGGTGCCACGGTGAGGAGGAATGTGGCATGATTCAGGCTGTAGGCCTTGAACATGACAAGCCACCCAGGCAACTATTTCAGTAATAACACTACACACTTTTATATCTTCCTTTCATCGCAGCTCTCAAAACACAGCACAAATATTAATTAAGCCTCTTGGCACTCTATGAGGCACTGTGTGTAAATATCACTCTCCCCACTTAGCTGAGAGGGTGAACCGAGCCAGGCAAGGGCAGGTGGCTTCATCCCGGGGCAGCTCAGGCCTTGTTGAGGCTCCATCTCGGAGGAGAAGCCGGGGTTTGGAAGCCTTCCCGCCCCTCCAACTATCACTCCTGTATCCTCTTCCCCAGGCCCTTTTGGGGATACCACAGATAGAAACAGTTTTGTTCCCATTGGGGTTGGGGGCAGACAGGGCAGCAGAGTGTGGGCTGTAATGCAGAGGTGAGGGGCATAGGGAAGCTCCTCACGCCCAGATACGCCCCTTGATTGCCCGTCCCCAAGCCAGAGATGTGTGTGCCTGCACCCCTCAGAGCAGCAGTAATGGCAAAGACCCCAGCATCACAAGGAAATCGGAAATGCTGTTTTTAGAGGGGACACAGTGGTCGTTACTATATTTTTCCTTGGAATCTAAAGTAAATGCTTCTTCCAAAATGTTAACAACAGATGAATCACGTTAATTGTCTGTAAATTTAAAGCCAAATAAAAAGTTTAAAATAAAAAAGAAAGAGAAGAATGAATGAGTTTTCTAGAACCACAGGGAGAAGCACTTGCCAACACTCCTAGGAGCAAAGAAACACCCCTGAATCCTGCCCTATCCCTCTCTCGGCGTCCTTGTCTCCTTGTCCTGGGCAGGCAGCAGGGGGTCCACAGTCACTTAGGGAGGGCGTTGCGGGGTGGTTGTAAACTCCCCTCTCACGGTGGCCAATGCAGTGAAGGAATCCAAAAGAAACAGCGGGGGAAAGAAGGAAAGGGGAAAATGTGTCCTGAGTTTTTAAATATGGTTGAAGCAAACCCCTTACATTTAGGGATGCCAGCTGTGTGTCCCCTGTAGTGTCAGCCCAGGACATGCAGGCACTGTATTGTGGCCCACAGTCCCCCCTCCCAGGGCCAACACTGCCTTCTGCAGTGACTCACGCCCGGGATAGTTTAAATACCGGGATAGCTCAGGCAAGCCACACTCATGCTGCAGCCTTGAGCCGTCCCTCGTCCTCCTCTCAGGCTCCCTCTTGTCCACGGCGGGCGGGCGCCGAGCTGCTGGTAAGTAGGCGAGCCACCCCCCTCCCTCCTCTCTGCTTAGAGGGCCCAGCCAGCCCCTTCCCATTTCTGCTGGACCTGCTCCCCTGGGAGAACCCAGAAGGGGCAGAGCTGACATGTGCCTGGGGATGCTCTTGGGACAGGGACAGGAGAAGCCCACGCTGGAGGGGTGCAAGCCTGTCTCCCTCACTGCCTGGACACCAGGACCACCAGCCCCTCTGCTGATGCCTCAACAGCCTCTTAGGCCCCTTGCCCTGAGCAGCTCATCATGTCAACCTGTGGTGCTGAGATGCCTGAGACCAGCAAGTTGGGCTGAAAGTGGATTAAATTATCACCCCCCCCGTCACTGGATTGACCGTTCTGGAATCTAGATCCGTTGGGGGAAGAACTTTTCTTTTTAAGGTTCAGATTATTTGAGCCCGTGCCGTCTTTCCTGGCACTCACCCTGGTGGCCCCCAGTGGTCTGCCCCGTATTTGGGTCTGTCCAAGACCTTCCTTCATGGGGGTTTCCCAGGCAAGAGAGCTGTCTGCTTTGCATAGATGGATAATTCCTGCAAGTGTGACTTCAGCAGATGTGTCGGCCCCTGGTTTGCAGTTCCAATTTCTAACTCAGACATGGGCCCAGCATTGTTCAGGCTCTAACAGTGTGGCTTAGGGGGCACTGTGCTGGCAGTTTCCCCTCTCTCTTGCTGGCAGTGTCGGCCTCTGTGGAGCCTGGCGGCTTTGAGCAGGGAGTCAGGGCAGGAGATGGATTTGTGGTGAGGGGGCATGTGGATTTGAAATTGTGATGGCTGCATCCTGACCCATGTCTCTGCGCAAACATAGAGGCAGGACCTGGGGCTAAGAAACCAACTGTGGAAAACCAGAACTTTCAGGACTCTCCCACCCCTGCCAAAGTGCAAGAGCCATTCCACCTCCTGGGCCCAGGGTGTCACCTCGGTGCAGCTGCACTCTCTCTGGGATGACACGTGTGATCCAGCCGCAGGTGCCGGGTGCCTGTCTGCCACGTGCCAGCTTCTTCTTTGGGGTTATCTGGGATACATCACTTTATCTCGGGCAGCTCTCAGATGTGTTGGTGCCACTGGCTCCTTAATTTAGAAGTTCTCTAACAGCTGGCACTTCCTTCATTCTGCATAGACTGAACATCTGGGGTAAATTCAGGGCCAGACAGTCCAATTTGCCTGTGGTCTTGAGTTAGCTGGGCGGGCTCAGCAGTGATGAGGCAGGCATGTGAGAGGGTTCGGGGCCAGGGGAAAGTTCTGGATAGATTCCACAGAAAGTCAGGTCATGGAAGGTTCTTCCCAGGGCTAGGGAACACTCCCTTAGCTTGCTCAGTAAATGGAGGGGGTGGTGAGGCAAGGGTAGAAGTAGATCCAGCCATGGAGAAATAAGAGATGGGGAGAAGCTGTCCTAACTCAGCCTGCCAGTAAGCAGACTGTGATCACACATGGCAATTTGCTGCCCTGAATCCTGACCACGAAAGAGTCACTGCTGCTTCAGATTTACGGCCTCTCTGGGCTTTGGGACACAGAAATTAGAACCTGCTTCCAGATGCTTTGATCAGGGGCTGATCCATTTCTCTCTACTTTGAGACCCCAGGTGCCCGCCTGAGAAAGGGGCTGTTTGTAGCGCGTGGCTGCTCTCATAAGAACCCCTTTGCGGCAGTTCTCCCTGTTCTGCCGGGCGGTTTGTCAGTTTCTCCTGCTACGCTTGCCAGGCTAATGACGGTCCTGCTCTGGCCTCTGCCGGAAGCCAAACCTGGGAGGATCCCCAACAGAAGGGCTGGAAAGGAATTGCGCTTTTTAACTGATTTTCTTTTTTAAAACAATAAGCAACATTTTGGCTTTGAAGGGCTGTGAGAGATGAGAGACGGGGGTCCCCACTTGATCAAGATGGAGGGTGAGGGTGTGGCCAGTCTTGCATTGGAGTTCAAGGATGCTTTCTGTTTGGGGTGGAGTATTCCCAAATCAGGGGCCTGTGACCTTGGCCCCAGGTCCTGCCTCTACATTTGAGTAGAGACACAGGTAAAGGTGCAGCTGTCCCAGTTTCAAATCCACACACCAGCCAGGCGAGGTGGCTCACGCCTGTAATCCCAGCACTTTGGGAGGCCGAGGCGGGCAGATCACGAGGTCAGGAGATCAAGAACATCCTGGCTAACACGGTGAAACCCCGTTTCTACTAAAAATACAAAAAATTAGCCAGGTGTGGTGGCAGGTGCCTGTAGTCCCAGCTACTCGGGAGGCTGAGGCAGGAGAATGGCGTGAACCCGGGAGGCGGAGCTTGCAGTAGCAGAGATTGCGCCACTGCACTCCAGCCTGGGCGACAGAGCGAGACTCCATCTCAAAAAACATAAATAAATTAAAATAAATAAATTAAAATCCACACACCCCTCATCACAAATCCATCTGCAGCCTTGTTGTTGAGATTACAGGGGTCAACCCCTCTGTCCCTTCCCTGCAGTCCTCAGGAGACTCAGGTGGAATTGAACAAACACCAGCATCAGAGCAGCCTTAAACAAGGAATCCCTGAACCCACGCAGCCTGGTAGTTGGGAGAAGCACTTGCCCTTGGCGAATCATGCTGGGCAGGGGGAAGGTGGATTGTGTGAGCCTCAGTTGATTTAAGCTGGAGGGTGCAAAGCCACCTCCTCCCCAATCCCAGGCCCTGCCAGGCATGTGGTTGACAAGGTCGTGAATCCCGGTGATGAGGCTCAGGGGTTCGCCAAGCTCTGTAGTTAGGGGCCCTGATCGGGTGTCAGAAGTCCCCAACGGACTGCGTGACCTTGGGCAAGTCCCCTGCTCTCTGGGGACCCTCAGCTTTCCCAACTACAAAATGAGCAGACGGTTTGACTACGTGCACTCAGAAAGCTCTTGCACCTCTGATGCTCCAGGCTGTAAGTACCGTTTCTGGAAGCAGCTTCTATTGCCAGGTTCAACTCAGCACAAACCGCAGTTCCTGATGGGGATGCAGAAGGGGCCGCTGAGAGAAATATTGGTAGAGGGATGGCGCCAGGGCTGTGGCAGGATCTGCAGCCTCCCCCATCCCGGGTCCTCTTGTTCTCAGCGGTCAGTGACAAAGGGTCCGAGCCTGGGTTCTTGGCTAGTCTAGACCTCATGTGGTGTTTCTGAGCATGTTCTGTGGACTCCTGCACTGGAGTCACTTGGGAAGTTTGAAAAACATGCAGAATCCTGGGCCCCGCTGAGATCTAGAGATCAGGATCCCTGTGGGTGGAGTCGCCAGAGATTCTGATTTTACCCAACGACAAAAATCACGATCGTCACCAACATTTATTGGGTCCTCACTTTGTGCCAAGAACTCACCCAAGTGCTTCATATGCATTAACTCGTTTAATCCTCACAGCAGCAACGCTATGAGGTCAGTTCTATTAAACAAGCCAGGCGATTTTATGTGCTGCCCCAGGAGGGGGGATGTTTGGTGAGATGGGGAGGTCTGGAGGCACCGAGGCCTGAGCTTCAGCCCAAGCCTCTCAGACAGACCCACCGGCCTGAGCCCCCATGAGCGCGTGATTGAGGTCAGCACCTGCTGTGGGCAGTGGGGACAGACCCTGGCTGCTCCAAGCCTGACATCTTGCTTGGGAGCCCTCAGGCTGGTTGGGTGACATCTCTGCAGACAAGGCCATGACTGGGCAGCCCTCTGTGGGGAGAAGGCAGAAGCCAGGGAGAGAGCCCCTCTCTGGGTCTCAGTTTCCCCAGGTGTGCTGGGAGGGGGCGGGACCAGACGCTCCCAGAGGCCCCTCCCAGTCCCTGGGTTCCATGGAACGGCTATTGCCTATGTGCGGACGGGACGTGCTGATTACTAAGTGGGATTGCCCTGGCTGGGAAACTTGGGGGCAGGTGGGCCTGAAAAGATGGGCACGAGTTCCTCAGGCCTCAGCATGAAGCTGGAGCCGGGCCAGGCAGCCCTGCTGGAGGTCCAGCGGGTCCTCTGGGGAAGAGAAGATGAGGAGAATGAGGGGCTTCAGGCCAAATTTCCTTCCTGCCTCACATCAGAAGATAGCAGAGCTCCAAGGGCCCTTGGAAGTCTTTACTGAAGGGGAAACTGAGGCCTGGAGAACTTCTCTAAGCTCACACTTCAACTTAGTGTCAACCAGAGTAGAACGCTGGTCTTCCAGGCTCCCTCCAAAAGTTGTGCTCTGTGTCATTAAAATAAGGAGGAATCTGCTTCCAGGAAGCCTCGTGTTCAGGGCATGTGAACGATGGTATTAAACCAAAAACGTCCCAACCCACCAACCAACAAAGCCCAGGGCTTCGAGGCTAATTATGTGTTTGCTCATGAGTCATGGTGCTTCTGCTGAGACCTGAAGCTGAGCGCCCTGGTTCATGCGCTTCTGCTCACGGGGAGGGACTGCTTCAGAGCGCCCAGGAGAGCTGTCAGGCTGTCCTTCGGTTTGTCAGCTCGGCTTGCTGACTTCATGGGCCAGTGATAGACGCCAGGCTATTCCCCCTTCCCAGGAGCTGGACAGGGGCTGGACTGAGTCACCGAAGTGATTGAGGATGCTCTTGGCTGCCTGGGGGAGAAGTTATAATTAGGGCAGCTTTGTGGCCCTTTAACTGCCATCTGTCAGAGCTGCCAAGCAGCACCAGGCAGCGTGGGCTATTAGGCCTCCAGGTGCTGGGCTCCTAGAGGCTGCAGCCACTGCACGAGCTGACATCACGTGCTGAGAATCCAAGGGCCCAGCTGTCAGTCCCAGTTCTGTGGCCCCTCCCTCCCCTGTGGGCTTTGCAGCTGGGTTGAGGGGAGCCCTTTGGAGACCCTGTGGAGCCCTGGGCGCCAGCCGCAGCAGTCGAAAGTGCTGGAAAACAGGAAACTGCTGCATGTGGTGCTGGGATGGGCTTTGCAGATGTGAGGATTTATACAGAGGAAAATCTGCAAATTCTTGCAATATTTGTCATGCTGAGTGCGGCCCATTTTAGACAGTGGTGGCCCTGTTCCCATAGGGAATTATCTCTGCAATCCTTTCAGGTCAAGAGGCACCTTCCCCTGGCACAAGCCCTTCCTGGGCTGGCTTGATGCCCCTCCCCAGCTGGGGAGTGCAGACTCAGAGAAAGCCACATAAAGATGGGTCCTCAGAGGGTGCCTCATCCTACACTGTCATTCACAGATGGGGAAACTCAAGATTGCCCTGGGCTGGCCAGGTGATGTGCCCTTAATTTAGTCTCTGACACTTGGGCCGTGACACCGTTTTGAAGCACGCTGGGTATATGAGCGGACATTAAATATAAGTGCCAGCTAGCTTGTCTCCAGGAGCAATTCAAGCTCCACCTTTTGCACGTCAGCTCAGGCAGTAAATATCTCACATACACTTACACCAAAGAGATGGGCAAATACCCACACTGTCCACACAGACCCCTAAGAGTACAGGCACCATTGTCTTGGTGGACAGATTGCTTTCTCATGCCCTGAAACTCAGCCTTAGAATCCTAAGATCTTAGGAACGGACAGGACACCAGTTGTCTTCCAGTCCAATGCCCTACCAGGCGTGGGAATCTTCTCTACAGCTTGCTTGCTAAGTGATTGCTTTAGCCCTTGCTTGATTGCTTCCAGTGACAGACAGCATACTCCCTCTGTGAGGTTGCCTGTTTTGACTCTGGATAGGCTGTCTTCAGTGGTGAACTGAAATCTGCCACTCTATAACTTCTGTACCCGTTTGACCTCTGAAGCCACGCTGAGCTAGGTCCTTTCTGTATCCCATGGCAGCCCTTCAGGGATGCTAGGAAAGTGATTGTGGACTCCTCACAGCATCTCTTCCTCTGGTTATTTATTCATCCACAGCTCCCTCATTTTAATTTTAATTTAATTTTTTTCTCACCATGTCTTAGGGTGCTGACACAGTTCCTTCAATGGATGCTCAGATGTTCTGCTTTCTAGACCCCCTTGCCATCTTTTAGAATTCTTCAGGAGGTCAGTTTGCCATCAGCCTTTTTGAAGTTCAGAGTGGAACTGAGCCCAGCACTACAGGTGTGGCCACGTCAGGGCAGTGTAGGGTGAGACTATCACCTCCTTTTTTCCACATGTGATACTTCTATTAATCCAGTCTCAGACCACACTAGCTTTTGCGGGCAGCCTCCTTCCTTTGTTATCGTTAGTAAAAAGTCCTAAGTCTTCTCCTAGGGTGAATACTGAGCCACTTTTTTTGTGTACTCTGTTTAGGCAGCTTGTTTTCTGTTGCTGGGTTCTGGACCTGACATTTGTCTATATAAGTTTTTTTTTTTTTAGATGTGTCCCTAGCATAATCTGGCCCCATTCCTTTGCATCTAGATGCCTTTGGACAAGGTATTCTTTTTCCTTTCTTGTTTCCATCGTTCTATATGCTTAGTCAAGTTCTTAATGTAAAAGTATAACAGGTCAGGGCTTCCATGGGCTGTGAACAAGTAAAAAAATCAAGGTCTTGGCTGGGCACGGTGGCTCATGCCTGTAATCCCAGCACTTTGGGAGACCGAGCTGGGCGGATCACGAGGTCAGGAGATCGAGACCAGCCTGACCAACATGGTGAAACCCTGTCTTTACTAAAAATATAAAAGTTAGCCAGGCCTGGTGGCGTGCGCCTGTAATTCCAGCTACTTGGGAGGCTGAGGCAGGAGAATTGCTTGAACCTGGGAGGTGGAGGTTGCAGTGAGCAGAGATCGTGCCACTGCACTCCAGCCTGGGGGACAGAGCGAGACTCTGTCTCAAAAAAAAAAAAAAAAAAAAAAAAAATCAAGGTCTGTGTGGTTGGGGAATGGGCTTAGGTTTTTATCTCAGAGTAAGCTTGTTGGGGCGGGCAGGCGGGCAGGAAAGGGGTGTGTGGGGCTGAGGCCAAATTGGGAAGCCTGGGTTACTCTGAGATGTGGGCCAGGCTCCAGACCCCGTGAGTTCAGAGCCACAAAGAGAGACCAGAGAAATACCTTCTTTACCCAACCATTGATGGCTTCTATGCCATCATTTGAAATTCCTTCCTCTGACTCAGGATTTTTGCTCATGGAAAGGCAGACACAGCATTAACACTCAAAGTACTTCCTTAGGGGTCTGGAGACCTGCGCTTTGGGCTCAGAAGCCTTTCCTTGCTTCTTGCTCCCCATAAAGTGATGGGAATGAGTGACCGGCAGTGACTGCTGCATCTTCCAGGAGTTTGGACCTTTGAACCTTTGGTGGAAGTTGGACATACTCTCACATATACACAGAAATTCTTAGTTCCTTGACTACTAATGCCAAGACCAGAAGCACTTTGAGGCCCTCCTGACTTCAGGAGTCTATAGGGTCCAGCTGTGGATAAGCATGGAACAACAGCACGCGTTTGCACAGCACTGGCCGGGATGGCCCTGCATCCTTTCCCATTCGCTCCTCACAATAGCCCCAAGAGCAGGGCAGGAGTTACCATCCCCTCTTCACACACGAGGGAGCTGAAGCTTGCAGGCCTCAAGCTTCATTCAAGGTGAAACTGTTAGTGATCCTTAAATATTCATATAGGGACCAGCACCCATGTCCCATATCTCTACATTTTACAGACACACACACACACACACACACACACACACACAGTTATATATGTCATTGTCATCAGTGATTTCAAACACCAACATTTTCATGAACTTGCCTCCATTTTCAGAACTTCGCCACGACTGACCTACCATCTTTTAGCGCAAAGTACATCTCAGTAGGTTTCCTGGAAGTTTACTCAAGGACTCCCCAGTGTTTCTTGTGGAAACTGGGACTTATACCCACAAGGCTGGCTTCAGGCACCAGCTAAGCCACAGCAGCCTCTCCCTGTGAGGCAGGACGTGGTGCAGACACGTCATGGCCTTTTCCTGGGAGGGTGGTTTGAATTCGACCTAGATGAAGCACAGGTGAAAGGGCTAACAGAGGGCTAAGTGATGGTTGATGGTGATGGGCTGGGCAGGGCAGGCCCAGGTGAGCGTGAGGAAAAGCTGCTTCCACTGTAGTCTTTCAGGCAGATCCCAGCTCTGTAGTCCTAACTCTGCCACTGCTGCTGCACCTCCCGGCAGGCCACTGTGTTTGTGGCCTCACCATCTTCCCCCAGGTTCAGCCCTATTTATTTGTTCCCATTGCCTCCATGTTCCTCCTGACGAGGCTGTGTTTAACCAGCACATTCAGATGATGTGAGGGACACAGAGATGGATAAGATACAGTTCCCGCCCTAAGGAACCTGTAGGGATGAAGGATGGACTCCCCGCCGTGGAAAGCTTATTGGCTGGGGAAGGAGACAGAGAGGGACACAGTGAATGACATCTAAGGCCACTGTGGCCAATGATGGAGACTGGGAAGACGACTTCATGGAAGGGTAACTGATTGACTCATGGAATCTGGGAAGTGTCCTAAAGGTCATTGCACTGGAGCTGGACTTGGAAGCATGGGAACATTTTGTATAAGGACAAGTGGCACTCCAGTTAGGGAGAATTGCCTGGGCAAAGGCATCGAAGCAGAAAGGCAGGGGCAAAGGTGCACAGGCTTGCTGTCCAGAGCAGAGAGAGCGTGCGTCCAGTATATGATGATGGGGTTCAAAGCCAAGCCAGCATTGGCACTGCAAGTTGATGTTGGCTTAAAACTTGCCAGTGTCGGTTAGAGGACCCTGACTAACGTGTGCTCTCTCCCCTTGCACAGGCTATGCCACTGAAGCATTATCTCCTTTTGCTGGTGGGCTGCCAAGCCTGGGGTGCAGCGTTGGCCTACCATGGCTGCCCTAGCGAGTGTACCTGCTCCAGGGCCTCCCAGGTGGAGTGCACCGGGGCACGCATTGTGGCAGTGCCCACCCCTCTGCCCTGGAACGCCATGAGCCTGCAGATCCTCAACACACACATCACTGAACTCAATGAGTCCCCGTTCCTCAATATCTCAGCCCTCATCGCCCTGAGGATCGAGAAGAATGAGCTGTCGCGTATCATGCCTGGGGCCTTCCGAAACCTGGGCTCACTGCGCTACCTCAGCCTCGCCAACAACAAGCTGCAGGTTCTGCCCGTCGGCCTCTTCCAGGGCCTGGACAGCCTCGAGTCCCTCCTTCTGTCCAGTAACCAGCTGATGCAGATCCAGCCGGCCCACTTCTCCCAGTGCAGCAACCTCAAGGAGCTGCAGTTGCACGGCAACCACCTGGAATACATCCCCGACGGAGCCTTCGACCGCCTGGTGGGACTCACGAAGCTCAATCTGGGCAAGAATAGCCTCACCCACATCTCACCCAGGGTCTTCCAGCACCTGGGCAACCTCCAGGTCCTCCGGCTGTATGAGAACAGGCTCACGGACATCCCCATGGGCACTTTTGATGGGCTTGTCAACCTGCAGGAGCTGGCTCTGCAGCAGAACCAGATTGGACTGCTCTCCCCTGGTCTCTTCCACAACAACCACAACCTCCAGAGACTCTACCTGTCCAACAACCACATCTCCCAGCTGCCACCCAGCATCTTCATGCAGCTGCCCCAGCTCAACCGTCTTACTCTCTTTGGGAATTCCCTGAAGGAGCTTTCTCCAGGGGTCTTTGGGCCCATGCCCAACCTGCGGGAGCTTTGGCTCTATGACAACCACATCACTTCTCTACCCGACAATGTCTTCAGCAACCTCCGCCAGTTGCAGGTCCTGATTCTTAGCCGCAATCAGATCAGCTTCATCTCCCCGGGTGCCTTCAACGGGCTGACGGAGCTTCGGGAGCTGTCCCTCCACACCAACGCACTGCAGGACCTGGACGGGAACGTCTTCCGCATGTTGGCCAACCTGCAGAACGTCTCCCTGCAGAACAACCGCCTCGGACAGCTGCCAGGGAATATCTTCGCCAACGTCAATGGCCTCATGACCATCCAGCTGCAGAACAACCAGCTGGAGAACTTGCCCCTCGGCATCTTCGATCACCTGGGGAAACTGTGTGAGTTGCGGCTGTATGACAATCCCTGGAGATGTGACTCAGACATCCTTCCGCTCCGCAACTGGCTCCTGCTCAACCACCCTAGGTTAGGGACGGACACCGTACCTGTGTGTTTCAGCCCAGCCAATGTCCGAGGCCAGTCCCTCATTATCGTCAACGTCAACGTTGCTGTTCCGAGTGTCCATGTCCCCGAGGTGCCTAGTTACCCAGAAGCGCCGTGGTACCCAGACACACCCAGTTACCCTGACACCACATCCATCTCTTCTACCACGGAGCTAACCAGCCCTGTGGAAGACTACACTGATCTGACTACCATTCAGGTCACTGAGGACCGCAGCATTTGGGGCATGACCCAGGCCCAGAGCGGGCTGGCCATTGCCGCCATTGTAATTGGCATTGTCGCCCTGGCCTGCTCCCTGGCTGCCTGCATTGGCTGTTGCTGCTGCAAGAAGAGGAGCCAAGCCGTCCTGATGCAGATGAAGGCACCCAATGAGTGTTAAAGAGGCAGGCTGGAGCAGGGCTGGGGAATGATAGGACTGGAGGAGCTGGGAATTTCATCTTTCTGCCTCCACCCCTGGGTCCACGGAGCTTTCCCGTGATTGCTCTTTCTGGCCCTAGAGGAAGGTGTGCCTACCTCTTCCTGACCTGCCTGATTCTCCTGTAGAGAAGCAGGTCATGCCGGACCTTCCTACAATCAGGAAGATAGATCCAACTGGCCACGGCAAAAGCCCGGGGGATTTCTGATTCATACCCCTGGGCTTCCTTCAAGAGGGCTCCTCCTCCAAATCCTCCCCACCTGTCCTCCAAGAACAGCCTTCCCTGCGCCCAGGCCCCTTCCTGGCCTCTGTAGACTCAGTTAGTCCACAGCCTGCTCACCTCGTGGGAATAGTTCTCCGCCGAGATAGCCCCTCTCGCCTAAGTATTATGTAAGTTGATTTCCCTTCTTTTGTTTCTCTTGTTTGTGCTATGGCTTGACCCAGCATGTCCCCTCAAATGAAAGTTCTCCCCTTGATTTTCTGCTCCTGAAGGCAGGGTGAGTTCTCTCCTCAAACAAGACTTCAAACCATTTAACTGGTTTCTTAAGAGCCGTCAAGCACCCTGGTTTTGGGGACGCTATGGAAGAGAGAAGGACAATCATGCCGCTCAGTTCCCAAGACAGAAGAGTTGTCATCAGCGTCTCACTTGTGATTTTTATCTGGAAAAGGAAGAAAGATCCCAGCACAGCAAGCTCAGCCTTTTAGAGAAGGATCTTTCCAAATTGCAAACTTGGCTTCGAAAAGTTGACCCCTTTAAGGAATGAAATCATGTAGAATTTTGGACTTCTAAAAACATTAAAATCAGCTTATCGGTACGGGATAGAGAAAGAAATCTGGTGCCTGGGGGTCCTTGTGTTCAACCCTAGAGTTTGTTTGAAAAGTTTTAATTGAAGCATATGAAGTGTATGTGCAGAAAAGTGGGAACACGATAGTGTACAGCTTGGTGGATTTTCACAAACTGAACTTACCTGTGTAATCAGCATCCAGACCCAGACACAGAGCATCACCAATATCCCCCAACCTGGGCTTTTCCCAGAGGAGACGGGGGCTTCTGGAGATGGACTTACCTGGGACCTGCTCCCCATGAGCCAGGACAGTCCCCCCACAGCCAGCCTGTGCAAAGGCCCAGTGGCCAGGGGTGGAGGAGAATACGTGGGTGTGGACAGGATGGGAGACTCTGGCCTGAACAGGAGATTTTATTAAATCTGGAGACCCTGAGAGACCCTGAGACCTGGGGCACCCTGGCTCGCCAGGTCAGAAGCATCCTGACTGCAGAGGTCCGTGCATCCACACCCTCTTCCCTGCCAGCAAGCTCTCTGCGGCTCATCAGAGGTCCCTCCGCCTGTATCTGTTTTTAATTTTCATTCTTCACTTAGGGGAAGTGAAATAGCTCAGAGATGAGATCCTTTAATTGAAAACCAAATGTAACGGAATCCAGTGTCTTTCTAATGTGGTAAAATTCTCCATCAACTTCACAGTCAGCTGGCAGCCGAACTTCAGAATCTCACTTATAGCAGGCAACACAGGGGTACGCCGACGGGTCATGCTGGGTCTGGGGGCTCCCTGGAGCTCCTCCTGCGTGTGGTCTGGTTAGGAGTTGAATTGTTTGCTCCAGGGTTATTCTCCTCCTTGAGTCACAGTCACACGAATGCCTGCCTTCTCTGGCCTTCCTGCTACACACATATTCACATGGCGCTCAAGAAGTTAGGCTCATGGCAACGTGTGTCTTTCTTTGGACAACTGGCCCAGTTTACAGTGAAATGGAGAATTTCAGGTCTCCGCATCTGCCCAGGAAAGAACTTCAGCTGACTCCACGGTGATCTGGAAATCCACCACCAATCCCGATCGGCTCTTATTAGTTCCCTGCTCCCCAAGACACCTGTGACATCCCCCAGGGCCATAGGAGCACAGTGCTGACCAGGTTTCCCTTCCAGTTCCTGCACAAGAGTCCAGAGGGATGTTTGCAAACACTAGTGCACTTTGTAGCTTTTCACCCTCTGTCCCAGGGAATCTAGGAGAGATGAGGCCCGTCAGAGTCAAGAGATGTCATCCCCCCAGGGTCTCCAAGGCATTTCCAAACCATTGGTAGCACCTGGAGGACATGCACCAAGGCTTGCCAGAGCCAACAGGAAGTGAGCCCACAGCATAGCACATGAGCGTCACCCTCTGATGGTGGCCTGCTGTGCCTGGTGCCAACAGGGGCAGCCCGGCCCGTATCGCTCCAGACAGGAAGCATGGGTTTGCCCACAGACCTGTCGGGTGCTCCTGTGAGTGGCCTCCAGATGTCTTTGTGCATAGGCACAAGTGGGCCAGGACTGGAGAGAGGTGGGAAGCCTTCTCATACAGTGGGCCCTGCCGATCTTAACCCCGAACCTCTAGGTATTCCTGGCAGTAGCCATGACATTGGAGCACCTTCCTCTCCACCCCGGAGGCTGACCTGAGGGCCGCTGTCCTCAGATGATGCCACCCAGGAGCACCCTAGGTGAGGGGTGAGGGCCCCTTTATGTGAACCTCTTGCCTCTTCCTTTCTTTCATCAGAGTGGTTGGATGGAGCCATTGGGCCTCCTTTTCTTCATCGGGCCCTTCGACCTCTCTGAGCCATGTTGTCTGGCTGGGCACCTACTAGAAAAGCTGAGTGGAGTCTCCTTTCCAACAGGATGATGCATTTGCTCAATTCTCAGGGCTGGAATGAGCTGGCTGGTCCCCCAGAAAGCTGGAGTAGGGTACAGAGTTCAGTGCACTCTTCCTCTCTGTTCACACCTCCTTGACAGTCCCACACCCATCTGGAGTGGGGGCTGGGAGTCAGCGTTGGAGAAAAGACAACAAAAGCCAATTGGAACCACTATTTTTCAAAAGTGCTTCCTGTGCACAGATACTCTTCAAAGCACTGGACATGGATTCTCTCTCTAGCCCTCACACCCCTGTGGTAGGAGTGCCACCTCTACCCACTTGTGATGGGTACAGAGGCATTTGCTCTTTTGCATGGTATTCAACAGCCTGGGAGTTTTATTTATCTCTTCAAACTTTGTACAAGAGCTCATGGCTTGTCTTGGGCTTTCGTCATTAAACCAAAGAAAATGGAAGCCACTCCCCTGTTGCTCTCCTTAGTCTTGGTCATCAGAACCTCACTTGGTACCATATAGATCAAAAGCTTTGCAACTGCAGAAAAAATAAACTCATCCATCCCTTAAAGAATAGAATAGCTGGTCCCTCTCATGGGAATTGGGCTGTATGTATATTGTTCTTCCTCCTTAGAATTTAGAGATACAAGAGTTCTTCTTAGAACTTTTCCTGGACACAATTTCCACAACCTTTCAGATGCTGATATAGAGCTATTGGGAAAGAACTTCCAAACTCAGGAAGTTTACAGAGAGCAGACAGCTAGAGATAGCTCGGGAACCAGAGTTGGTCGACAGATGTTAGATGTATCCTAGCTTTAGCTATAAACCACTCAAAGATTCAGCCCCCAGATCCCACAGACAGAACTGAATCTGGGTTGTTGGGAAGGCAGCGGTGGCCTTGGGAAGGAAGCCATTGCTGTGGTTCAGAGAGGCTGGGCTGGCAAGTCAGTTCTGGATAAAACTCCTTCCGCCCCAGGCGTCTTCTTCTCTTAAGGAGAGATTGTTCTCACCAACCCGCTGCCTTCATGCTGCCTTCAAAAGTAGATCATGTTTGCCTTGCTTAGAGAATTACTGCAAATCAGCCCCAGTGCTTGGCGATGCATTTAGAGATTTCTAGGCCCTCAGGGTTTTGTAGAGTGTGAGCCCTGGTGGGCAGGGTTGGGGGTCTGTCTTCTGCTGGATGCTGCTTATAATCCATTTGGTGTACAGAATCAACAATAAATAATACACATGGGCTGTGTGTGCTCTCTACAGACGCCTTGGGTGGGGGTCTCACACCTGTGGCTTCTGCTCTCGCTGTGTTTGTGCAAGGTTGAACTGGACAGATCCTTACAGAAAGCAGATTCTGGGCTGAGAATAGGCCTTTGGAAAGTGAGTGGGAGGCCAGGCGTGGTGGCCCACACCTGTAATCCCAGCACGTTGAGAGGCCGAGGTGGGTGGATCACCTGAGCTCAGGAGTTCAAGACCAGCCTGGCCAACATGGCAAAACCCCATCTCTACTAAAAATACAAAAATTAGCCAGGCATGGTGGTGTGTGCCTGTAATCCCAGTTACTCGGGAGGCTGAGGCAGGAGAATCGCTTGAACCCGGGAGGCAGAGGTTGCAGTGAGCCGAGGTTGTGCCACTGCCCTCCAGCCTGGGCAACAGCAAGACTCCATCTCAAAAAAAAAAAAGAAAAGAAAAGAAAGAAAGAAAAGAAAATGAGTGGGGACCAAAAAGGAAATAACAAATGGTATCTATAGGCCACTGTGGCTGGAAAAGACCTGAAGGATAAGTTCAATCCATTTTATAGATGAGGAAAAGGAGCTCAAGACAGGAAATGAATGTCCTATAGTCACCAGTAAGCCAGTGGCTAAGCCAGCCCTGCAACCCAGGCCTTCAGGCTCCCAGGCTGGTTCTTTTGTGCCACCAGGAAGGCACTGACGTTCCGTCAGCATTTGTTCAAAGCACACGTGTGAATACACACACACACATGCACGCAGGCAGGTGGCAGGACTATCGTACACACCTCTGGACTCCTATAAGTACTTAGCACCAGGCTCAGGAAGTCCCAGGCTCTCAGGCAACACTGTCTGAAGGAAGGTGACTCCCTCCAAGTGTCCAGGTATCCCCAGAACTCCCTCAGGCCTCTGGGTTCCAGGGGTGCCACAGCTGCTGGTGCAGGTCCAGCAGCTAAGAGAGGGGTGATCTGCTGTCCCTGTCCCTTTATCCCATGCTTATACCCAGGCAAAGGGCTTCCAATCATATTCACCTGGACTCTTCTAGTGCCTTAGATCCCTTCTGCCAGGTGTAAGCCTGTCCCAGGAGGTTAAGCCCGACAGGGGTCAGTCATGTTCACCATATTACAGGGCTGGACCCCTCCCATGGGCGGGGGGGAGGGGGCAGGGCCTTGTTGCCCTTCCCTAGCCACTGAACCTTAGTACACTCAAACAACTTTCTGGAATTTTGAATAATGGGGAAAGGAGTTAGAATCTCCATCCCTTCTCTTTCAGAAGATCCTTGAAATTTGTTTGTTTGTTTGTTTGTTTGAGGCAAAGTCTCATTCTGTTGCCAGGCTGGAGTGCAGTGGTTCGATCTCGGCTCACTGCAACCTCCGTCTCCCGGGTTCAAGCGATTCTCCTGCCTCAGCCTCTCTAGTTGTTGGGACTACAGGCACACACCACCACGCCCAGCTAATTTTTGTATTTTTAGTAGAGATGAGGTTTCACCATATTGGCCAGGATGGTCTCGATCTCCTGATCTCGTGATCCACCCACCTCGGCCTCCCAAAGTGCTGGGATTACAGGCGTGAGCCACTGCACCTGCCCGATCCTTGGAATTTTTAATGCAAGTCCCCTTCCACAGATGTTTCACCTTACACACACACACTCTCTCTCTCTCTGTCTCCTACTTCCCCAGGCCTTCTGCCACACCCATTCCGCAGACCAGAATGCAGACTTGGAGAGATTAAATCACTTGTCTAAGGACTGACTAGTTAGTTGAAGAGTCACAATTCAAACCTAGATCTGTCCAATGCCAAATTTCTCTTGTTCACCAGGCCACGTTAACCAATGAACAAACGGTGTTGCTGGAGGCGAGTGTGGATGGCTTGAGAACCCTGAGTACAGGGCAGTGCCAGGCTCTTCCCAGAACGGCTTGTGAGTGCCCCCATGCAAGCCATTTTTCCCAGCCACTGTCCCGCCCTTGCCAGCCTGGGGGCCGCTGAAGGGGAGCTGGGCACACTTTGTTCACCACCTTTCTTCATCCGAGAGGCTCCCGCTCTCCTCTGCCAGAGTGCATTTGTGGCATATCGCCACTGAAATACACTTTCTTGCCACACTCCATTAGACCTTTGCAGTTTGGCTGATGCAATCAGCTCACGTGCAAAAGAAACACTAATTTGCACTCATAAAAAGCGTAGATAAAAATCAATACCATGCAATGAGTTTAAAAGCCATCAGTCTACTTCAAGTGGTAGACTCCGGGCATTGAAACGATCGTAGATTGCTCATCCAGGTCACCCTTTCACCCTGCACGCCTTCACACACCCACTCTACGCTCTCACCACACATCCCCACACACCCTCACACTCACACTCAGTGCGCACTCACACACACCCACTCACCACACACCACACACACTCACACATATACCCCAACACACACTCAACTGCACACTCACCCACTCATTCACCACACACACCACACACCCACACACTGCACACACAACCACTCACCACACACCACACACACTCACACATATGCCCCAACACACACTCACCTACTGCACACTCACACTAACCCACCCATTCACCACACACACCACACACCCACACACTGCACACTCACACACCCACTCACCACACACATACGCCCACACACCCCCACACACTGCACACACACCCACTCACCACACACACATACCCACACACATTCATCACGCCCACACACACCCATACACACAACTCACACCCACACACATTCACCACACACCTACCTGCACTCACCACACATTTTCGCACACACTCTCATACTACACACACGAGACAGACTCGTGCATATACACACCCACTCATACTCACCACACACATCCCTACACCCACTCACACACACCCACTCACACATATACCCACTTACACACCACACCCCCACACACGCACTCACCACACACCCCTACACCCACTCACACACACCCCCACTCACACATACACCCTTTTACACACACCACACACAGACCACACACACCCCTACACCCATGCACACACACCCACTCACACACACGCACTCACCACACACA
>NW_026652288.1:103099536-103123188 GCF_009828535.3 Hylobates moloch | reverse complement strand
CACACACACAACAAGACGAAACAACAAATCCACAGCCCTCTTGAAATGCCTGCGGGCGCTCAGAGCCCAGCAGGGGCCTGAGGCTGAAGGCAGGCTCCGAGTCCCTCTGCCTCTGCTTACAGGGATGGGTGTGAGCGTGGACCCCATCCCGGTCCTCACCAACCCAGCCACCTGCGGGAATCTCCAGAGCTTCCTGAGTGTCCTCGGCGTCCTGAAGGTGCCAACCCTGCAACCTCGGTGGGATTTTGGCCCCGGCAGGGCCCTGTACGTGGGAGGAGTTCAGGGTCATTTTGTAATCTTCAGAGGCCTTGCCAAGGCCCTCTCCCGTCCTGTGACCCTGGTGACATTCTGGGACGCTGGGGCCACGTGAGGGGAGGAACCACTGCCTGGAACTTTGATCAGCGCTGGGGCTGGATTGAGCAGACCACAGGCCACCCCAGACTCCTCTCTGCTCCCGAGGAAGACAGGGCAGCCCGGCGCCACCCGCGCGGCCCTCACGGTAAGCTCCTGGGGTGGCTGAAGGGCTCCTGGGTCTGCAGGGACGTGGGGGCAGGAACGGGAACTTGCTATCTCCCCCGTTTCAGAGCATTCCGCAGCTTTAGGCAGGCTGCAGTTCCTAGGGGCCCCTGCCCCGGGAGGAGAAGTCCCCGAGGTGCTCAGCTAGGGCGCTGCTGGGAAGAGGCAGGAGGAAGGTGGGGCGGGGGGTTGGGGGGTGGGGCTGGTCCCGGCCTACGAGGCTTGTAGTGAGTAGAAGATAAGCAGGGTGACCAGATGTCCAGGTTGGCCTGGTTCTGCCTAGTTTATACTTGTCATCTTGGCATAATAATAATAAATAGTATTACTAATTACTTATTAATACTATATTAATACTAAATATTATTAATTATTTATTAACATAATTATTGTTGTTTTTTGAGATGGGATCTTGTTATGTTACTCAGGCTGGTCTTGAACTCCTGGCTTCAAGCGATGCTTGCACTCAGCCTGCTGAGTAGCTGGGATTACAAGCGCACGCCACGGCACCCAGCTCAGGCCCAAGGATGACTAGCTCCTCGTTTCCTTCCCAGAAGCGTGCTGGCTCATATAATAAAGTTTGTGGTGAAATAAACCTGCAGGGAGCCACCTTTTATTGAGCATTCAGTATGTGCCAGGCACTGTGTTAAGGGCTTTATATTTACTATCTTATTTAGCCTATTTGTCATCCAGTGGAGTGCTAATTTGAACTCTGAGGGCAGAGGTGATAATTAAGTCTGGAAAACCTGAGGCTTAGAGAGTTGGAGTGATTTGCCGAAGCCCACACGGCTAGTAGGTGATGGCGTCAGAATCCGATCCCAGCTGGGGGCACTGGTGGAGCTAAAGTGCTTTCCCCTGCTACTAAGCAGGATGAGAGTAAGGCCTGAGATGCGAAGTCACTGAAAGCCACAGACACATTCCCTTCAATTCAGCATACAGAGCCTGACTGCCTTCTCAGTGCCCAGCCCTGAGCCAGGTCCTGGGGTGCAGAGCTGCTTGCAGAGACACCACAGCAAGACTGACGTACCACGGGCTCAGTCGGGTGGGTGCAACCGACTAGAAAACAGAGCGGAAGAGCCCAGACATTCAACACAGTACAAGAGGGATCCGAGGACCCAAGAAAGGGACGGGCGCGGTGACTCACGCCTGTAATCCCAGCACTTTGGGAGGCCGAGGCGGGCAGATTACCTGAGGTCAGGAGTTCGAGACCAGCCTGGCCAACATAGTGAAACCTCGTCTCTACTAAAAATACAAAAATTAGCCAGATGTGGTGGCAGGAGCCTGTAATCCCAACTACTCAGGAGGCTGAGACAGGAGAATGGCTTGAACCCGGGAGGCGGAGGTTGCAGTGAGCGGAGATGGCGTCACTGCACTCCAGCCTGCGCGACAAGAGTGAAACTCCATCTCCAAAAAAAAAAAAAAGGGTGGGGGGTAGTCAAGGAAGGCTTCATGGGAAGTGTGACTTTGTGACTTGCACTGGCCTGGGAGGGTGGGTATAAATTGGGAGGGTCGCATAGTGCCCAGTTCACAACGGCCTCTTAGTTCAACCTGTCAGCTGTCTTCTCTTCCAGAAGCTGACACAGTGGATACACAAGCTCCCTTGGGCCTTTGCAACGTCACTGCTAGGAAGGAAGAGTCAAGTAAGCCCCTACTCTATGTGTGGAACTGTGCTGTGCATTTTACATGTTTATCTCAATATTTAGAATAAAATAGGTTTCAACCTTACTGCAAAAGTGATATGTTTCAAATGTGGAATATATATTTTTAAGCAGAAGGAGAAAATTAAAATCATCCACAGTTCGATTTTTCAGAGGTAATGACCACAAGTTTTTTTCTTTTGAGATGGAGTTTCGCTCTTGTTGCCCAGGCTGGAGTGCAATAGCGTGATCTCGGCTCACTACAACCTCCGCCTCCCGGGTTCTAGCGATTCTCCTGCCTCAGCCTCCCGAGTAGCTGGGATTTCAGGTGCCTACCACCACGCCCAGCTAATTTTTGTATTTTTGGTAGAGATGGGGTTTCATCATGTTGACTAGGCTGGTCTTGAACTCCTGATCTCAGGTGATGCTCCTGCCTCAGCCTCCCAAAGTGCTGGGATTACAGGTGTAAGCCACAGTGCCAGACCCCACCATAAATATTTTGTGCGTAAGCTTCTATTATGTTTTCTGTGCACAAATACACCTTAAAAATGGAAAAGTAGCATTCTGAGACTTCATATATTTCACTTAAGATATTGCAAACATCTTGTCCATAAATACACATCTATAATAAATTTTCTTTTTGTTTAAAATTTTATTTTTTATTCTATTTTTCTGAGACAAGGTCTCCCCCTGTCTCTCACGCTGGAGTGCAGTAGAGCAATCACCCACTCACTGCAGCCTCGACCTCCCGGGCTCAAGCCATCCTCCCACCTCAGCCTCTTGAGTGGTTGAGACTACAAGCATGCGCCACTACGCTTGGCTACTTTTTATAATTTTTGGAAGAGATGAGATGTTACCATGTTGCCCAGGCTGATTTCAAACTCCTGGCCTCAAGCAATCCTCCTGTCTCCACCGCCCAAAGTGCTGGGATGACACGCATGAGCCACTGAACCCAGCCTGTAATATAATTTTAAACATAGCGGAGAGGGTTTCCATTATATCCGTGTAGCATGATTCATGTAACCAATCCCTCATGTTGGACATTTAGGTTGTTTCTATTTTGTTGCTGTGGCCCAATGCCTGTTATCTCATTTGAGAGCCGCAGTGGCCCTAACGATGCTGCAATTGAGGTACTGCGATGATTATTGTTATCGTGGCCGTTCTTGGTTTACAGACGCAGAGGCTGGGACTCTGACAGATGGCTTCACTCCCTGGGACACAACTGGGCAGCGGATGGGGTGGGCTGGCCAGGGCAGGAGCAGAGGCTGGGACCCAGCGCAAACCTGACCGTCTCAGCCACTGGACTGACGTTGCTGGATTGAGAAGAGAGGGGGCCACGTTTGGGGAGCAGCCAGGGACTCTGGACGAGTCTCAGAAGCCCCTCTTTGTGCTTCCAGCTGAGCTGGAGCCCAAATGGCCAAAGCCAGGCCTGTTGGTGAGGCAGATATCTGCGGAGCCAGCGTCGGGTGGGAGTCCCTGGGTGTCTGGGGCCAGGGTTCTAGGCCCCATTCTAGGTCCCATCACCCTCTGGAAGAAGTGAGGCTTAGCTCTGTGGTGGATGACAGACTGGCTTGAGGCATGCACAGAAGCAGACCCTCCCAAAAGCAATTTGAGGAGAGGAAGGAGCTCATTTGCACCCAGCCAAACCCTCCCTATCCCTCAAAAAAAAAAAAAACAAAAAAAAACCCATGTAAAAAGCCAGACTTGCTTGGGTTGCCGAAATCGTGGAACATTTTTGTGGGCATTTGCTGGTCTTATTCCCAGATGAGGAGCAGAAAGCCTCTGGCTGCCGCCCTGCTGTGGCCCTGGGGGCAAGCCTCCCCAGTTCCCAGGGAGGGGCGCTTCCATCTCCAGAGCTCCCCAGTGACCCGCTTTCTTGAGGCCAGGCTGGGGAAGGGGCCAAGGCCAGAGCCTCCCGGCCAGAGCCCTCAGAATCTGTGCTTCCCTAAACCTTCTAGCTCTTTCCCTTGGCTGGAGGAAAGAGCTAGAAGGAGTGCTGTGGAGAGGCGTCTCACTGGCTCACAGTGGGGTGGTTGGATGATCGCATGGGTTTCTCCCTAGCTAACCCATGACTGCTTCAGCACAGAGCTGGGGCTGCCCTGCTTGGAAGATCAGGGTCACTAACGTTGCCACGCACTTGCCATGTGCCTGAGCTTCGAGCTTCCCATGCGTTTTCTCATTCCATCCTCACCACATCCTCACCAGGAAGGTGGTATTGTGCCCATTGTTTTTAAGAGGAGGAAAGCAAAACACTGAGAGGTTAAGCAATGCAGTCAAAGCCACCGAGCGAAGCTGGAAGGGTTAGGATTGGAACCCAGGCTGTCTGACTCCTGGCCACTCCAGAGTGACGTGAGGATGGGGCTCAGGCTGGAAACTGTCGGTGTTCTGCGCCCTCACTGTGAGAACCATCCCCGCCTCCCTGCTCCCTGCCCCAGTAGACCCAGGCAAGAGGGGTCTTGCCCTGAACTTTAGAGGGCCCTGTTCTGGCCCTCCTCCCCCAGTGATACCACCCACAAGGGGTGCCAAGGGCACATGTCCATCTGGAGGCTGTGCCCCCATTTTAAACCACGCTCTGGGTACCCAGGACCCCGACCTCCGTGGGCTGCCTCCCCGGGTCCATCTTCCCTGCAGAGCCCGGGCTGTTAGGACTGGCCCTGGCCCCTCGCTTCTGTGTTGCGTTCCCTTGGGCCAGTCACTGTAGCTCCGGGAGCCCCAGTCTCCCTGTCCTGGGCACTTCTAGGTTTGTGCTGAGGATCAAGATGTATGTGCGGGAGCTTTGGGAGCTGGCACGTGGGCACTGACCCCTCAGCCAAACCCCCACATCAGGGAGATGTCTCTCCCTCTGCCCGCGTCTCCTGAGCCTTAGCTGATTGGCCTGCACTTGACTTTCTGTGCCACCAGTGCCATGGCTTTGATTCAAGGCTTGAATCCTAGAGCTCCTTCCTTTGTTGGAAATGTGTAAAGCACATTATTTCCAAATCACAACGGATTAAAAGTTAGAGGCACAGACCCAGGGAAGCCAGGGAGCAGCTCAGCTCACTCGGCAGAGAGGTATCCTCACCCCAGCGGGCTCTAGCATTCCATGGTGCAACTCCGGCTTTGGCCCAGTTTTCCTGGCAGGAGTGATGAACAAAACCAGGAGATCTGGGCTCCACAAACCAAGCCCTGCTGTGAAGACCCTGGGGCCTTGCCTCACTCTCCCTGTGAGGAGGCCAGATGGTCTCGGGACCCGCAGGCCCCAGCGTTGTCTGGCCCATCATTCCAGGGCAGTACTTTCTGGAAATAGCCTTTGAGAAACAATGACCAACGGGGCTAGCAAGGAAGGGGGACTGGCGCAATGATCATATTATGGCATGGTAAAAGTAGGAATTCTCCGGGCACAGTGGTGTATGCCTATAGTCCCAGCCACTCTGGAGGCTGAGGCAGGAGGATCACTTACGCCTGGGAGATTGAAGCTGCAGTGAGCTATGATCGTGCCACTGCACTCCAGCCTGGATAACAGAGTGAAGTTCTGTCTCAAAAAATAATAAAATTAAACAAAATTGCTCCCCTCTTACTCTCGGGAGGAATCGAGGCAGCTCTGGCAGCCTGGCTGGGGGTCATTCGTGCTGGGTTTGCCCCTCCCAGGGGAGGCGGCTCTGCCTCCCAAGCTGCTCTTCCCAGCTTTGGAGAGCTCCATTCAACAAAACCTGCCTGAGCCCAAAGGAAGTCACTGCTGCTGTGGGCGTAGAGAGACGAGTACACAGAAAAGACTGCCATGAAAACCCATCATTTCGGCGCCTATGCTGAGTGTTAAGGTGGAGATACATACCTCCAGGTCCTCCTTCCTAGGGTCAGCGGCGGCTTCTTTCAGGACCCCTAGGGGTTTTGTGTAGGTGCCTCAGGGGCAGGCCAGGTGCTAGTGGCAGCTGTGTGTGTGTCTGTGGTGTGTGTTGGGGGACAGTGGCTACCCTACGCCTCTTTAGCCAGGCTCACTGCTTTCTGTTTCTAGTCTCATGCTAACTCTGTAGCTGGGGTCTAGGAACACAGAGCCAGGAGGCACATGCTTGCCTGAGGCTGGTTCCTTCCCCTCACATGTCCTAAGTGGCAGGGACATTTTCCTTTTCCTGGAAGAGGTGATTGCAGGAGTCAGATTCTATTTATTTTATTTTTATTTATTTATTTATTTTTTGAGATGGAGTCTCACTCTGTCACCCAGGCTGGAGTGCAGTGGCACGATCTCGGCTTACTGCAACCTCTGCCACCCGGGTTCAAGCGATTCTCCTGCCTCAGCCTCCCGAGTAGCTGGGATTACAGATGTGCACCACCGCACCTGGCTAATTTTTGTAGTTTTTAGTAGAGACAGGGTTTCACCATCTTGGCCAGGCTGATCTTGAACTCCTGACCTCATGATCCACCCTCCTCGGCCTTTCAAAGTGCTGGGATTACAGGCGTGAGGCACCGCGCCCGGCCGCAGGACTCAGATTCGAATCCCCGGCCAGCTGTTATTACTGGTAGAGATGTTCCTTACTGCCTCCCCAAGCTCACTTAGCTATGCATGCCTTAGAGCAGCCTAAAGCAACGTGTGCATTTTCTCAGGGAGAAGTTGTCCCTGCTCTAATGATGAGGCAGAACATTCCTGGAAGGACTGAGAGTCACTGAGTGACTGAGCCGGAGAGTCAAGGGGGCTCCCCTAATAAGCACTGAGTCCTAAGCCCATGAGTTTAACGGGAGACCTTCAGCCAGAAGCCAAATCTCCAGGTGGAGGAGGCACCAGCAGAGGGCAACAGAGAGACAGCCAGCGAAGAGCGCTAGGGACCCAGATTCTGCAACTGCAGAACCCGATTCGCGGACCCCTTTTACTGAGAAGAAGTTAATCAAGAAAAATTAGGATTATGTTGTGAAAGGGCTTCTTTCTTTTTTAAATTTTTGGTAAATTCAAGTGTATTCCGTCTAAAGAGCATTTTGTTTTTATTTTTATTTTTTTTGGTGTTCAAATAACCTTTTCTGTAATGAGGTAGCTTGCAACCTTTAACAATAGTTAATGTGGTTGATTAATTACTCACTCTATGCCAGATCCTGATGTAAAACCGTTACCTATATACACTCACTTAATCCCTAACAATTACCGTCATGTGGTAGGGACTATTATAATCTCCATTGTACAGATAAGGAAACTGAAGCACAGATGGATTAAGCAATAAGCCCAAGGTCACGTAGCTAGAAAGCGATGGACCTAAGATTTGAACTCATGGAATTAGGACCACTGCAAGCCATGTGAATAAGTGCTGTGCATGGGAACAGTGGCGGCCTGGAGGGCACACACCCTCTAACAGGGCAGGGGCCACGAAGCCCCAGCTGGTCCTGCTATGTGGAAATGCGGACCCACTGTCTCCAGATCACTCTGAAACCTAGACCGTTACTGTGATGTTTTCCAGTTTTTACATGTTGGCTACTGATTCATGTATGAAAAATGTCACTGCGGAATAAATAAAACATATTTGTAAGGTGCATCACCAATTTGTGACCTGTGAGTAGATGCTAGAAAATCTACTGTTTTTTAATTCTTTTAAAAAACAGTAAAGAAAATCTAAAGAATTTTAGAGAATTTTAAAGAAATCTACTGTCCTGTAGAATCCCCAGGTCTGGGGTCCTTCTGTCCACATGATGTTGGAAAGCTCCTTGGGCCCCGCTGTGGAGGAGTGGGCAGAGGTGGGCAGAGGTGGGCAGGAGGAGGGCATTTCTTTTTTTTTTTTTTTTGAGACAGAGTCTTGCTCTGTCACCCAGGCTGGAGTGCAGTGGTGCTATCTTGGCTCACTGCAAGCTCCACCTCCCAGGTTCATGCCATTCTCCTGACTCAGCCTCCTGAGTAGCTGGGACTGCAGGCGCCCGCCACAGCGCCCGGCTAATTTTTTGTATTTTTACTAGAGACGAGATTTCACCATGTTAGGCAGGATGGTCTCGATCTCCTGACCTCGTGATCGGCCCGCCTTGGCCTCCCAAAGTGCTGGGATTACAAGTGTGAGCCACCGCGCCCAGTCAAAGGAGGAGGGCATTTCAGCAGCAGTTTTGAGGAGCCATCTCATCTCTGTGGCTGCACTCCCCCTCCACCAACTGTGCAAAGAGCAGGTGCCAGGATCTCTGCATCATTTGGCTGTGACGTGTGCTGAGATTTGGAAACTCAGGAAGAGTTATGGTGTAGGAGCTTCTAACTCAGGAATCATCTGTCCATATCCTACATATTATCCTAAAAAATTCCACAATGCCCATGGTCTCCTTTTATGCCTCTCTTCCGTGCCTTTTTGTCTCCTTTCCACTTCTTTCCCCAGTCTGAGAAGAACACAGAAAGCCCCAAAGCCCTGGGTCTTGGTCCTGCCGCTTGTTCGAGCTTGCTGTCCAGTGCTCTGGTCACTGTGCCATGCTGTGTGATGATCAAGTTTCTCTTCCTGTTCTCTCTCCCTCCTCGAATCCAGAAGATGCTCCCTGGAGCCTGGCTGCTCTGGACCTCCCTCCTGCTCCTGGCCAGGCCTGCCCAGCCCTGCCCCGTGGGTTGCGATTGCTTCGTCCAGGAGGTGTTCTGCTCGGATGAGGAGCTGGCCGCCATCCCGCCGGACATCCCGCCATACGCCAAAAACATCATCTTTGTGGAGACCTCGTTCACCACATTGGAAACCAGAGCCTTCGGCAGCAACCCCAACTTGACCAAGGTGGTCTTCCTCAACACGCAGCTCTGCCAGTTTAGGCCAGATGCCTTCGGGGGGCTGCCCAGGCTGGAGGACCTGGAGGTCACAGGCAGCAGCTTCTTGAACCTCAGCGCCAACATCTTCTCCAACCTGACCTCGCTGGCCAAGCTCACCCTCAACTTCAACATGCTGGAGGCTCTGCCCGAGGGTCTCTTCCAGCACCTGGCTGCCCTGGAGTCCCTCCACCTGCAGGGGAACCGGCTCCAGGCCCTGCCCAGGAGGATCTTCCAGCCTCTGACCCATCTGAAGACACTCAACCTGGCCCAGAACCTCCTGGCTCAGCTCCCGGAGGAGCTGTTCCACCCACTCACCAGCCTGCAGACCCTGAAGCTGAGCAACAACGCACTCTCTGGCCTCCCCCAGGGTGTGTTCAGCAAACTGGGCAGCCTGCAGGAGCTCTTCCTGGACAGCAACAAGATCTCGGAGCTGCCCCCTCAGGTGTTCTCCCAGCTCTTCTGCCTGGAGAGGCTGTGGCTGCAGCGCAACGCCATCACGCACCTGCCGCTCTCCATCTTCGCCTCCCTGGGTAATGTGACCTTTCTGAGCTTGCAGTGGAACATGCTTCGGGTCCTGCCTGCCGGCCTCTTTGCCCACAACCCACGCCTGGTCGGCCTGTCTCTGACCCATAACCAGCTGGAGACTGTCGCTGAGGGCGCCTTTGCCCACCTGTCCAACCTGCGTTCCCTCATGCTCTCATACAATGCCATTACCCACCTCCCAGCTGGCATCTTCAGAGACCTGGAGGAGCTGGTCAAACTCTACCTGGGCAGCAACAACCTGACGGCGCTGCACCCAGCCCTCTTCCAGAACCTGTCCAAGCTGGAGCTGCTCAGCCTCTCCAAGAACCAGCTGACCACACTTCCGGAGGGCATCTTCGACACCAACTACAACCTGTTCAACCTGGCCCTCCACGGTAACCCCTGGCAGTGTGACTGCCACCTGGCCTACCTCTTCAACTGGCTGCAGCAGTACACCGATCGGCTCCTGAACATCCAGACCTACTGTGCCGGCCCTGCCTACCTCAAAGGCCAGGTGGTGCCCGCCTTGAATGAGAAGCAGCTGGTGTGTCCCGTCACCCGGGACCGCTTGGGCTTCCAGGTCACGTGGCTGGATGACAGCAAGGCAGGGGGCAGCTGGGATCTGGCTGTGCAGGAAAGGGCAGCCCAGAGCCAGTGCACCTACAGCAACCCCGAGGGCACCGTGGTGCTCGCCTGTGACGAGGCCCGGTGTCGCTGGCTGAACGTCCAGCTCTCTCCTCGGCAGGGCTCCCTGGGACTGCAGTATAATGCTAGTCAGGAGTGGGACCTGAGGTCGCGCTGCGGTTCTCTGCGGCTCACCGTGTCTATCGAGGCTCGGGCAGCAGGGCCCTAGTAGCAGCGCATACAGGAGCTGGTGAAGGGGGCCTCTGGGGCCTGACCAGGCGACAGGTAGGGGCGGAGGGGAGCTGAGTCTCTGAAGCCTTGGCTTTTCACATGCAAGGGACAGGGTTACATCCCCAAGGTGAGGCGATGGAGTCTGGTCTGCTCCACTAACCAGGGTCTCCTCCTCCTCCTCTTCCTTCATCGCTTCTCCCGGAGTGTGCGGCCTAACAAGGCCATCCTTAGGCTTTGCAAAGCACCCTCAAAAGCTGCACCACAGCCTGGAGAATAAAATATCCTCAGGCCTGATGCCTCCCCATTATGTAACACCCAACCGCTCTCACCTACACCCTGAGGTCTATTCACTGCATCCCAGTGATACAAAGCAGAGGCCACTGCCTTCTCACAGCTGGCTCAAAAGCCCAATGTCTGTTTCAATTTATTTCCCTGGAATTGCATTTAAAATTGGCATAGAGAAAAAAAGGATGGGACAGAAGCAGACGTGACCAGAAAGCATAGGGGCAGGGTTCTGACTGGTGTGTGGGAAGCCCTGTGGCCAGCACCCACCTCCACGCTGCGCCCAGGAGAAACTCAGATAAAACGAAGCCTCGGGAAGGGAAACCCCAGATGCTCGACTTTGCGACATAAAGCCCCCAGAGGGGAGGGTGGCTTTGCCTGCTCAGCACACATGATGGCTGCTGCTAAGGAGAAGGAAAAGGTTTGAGGTGTAGGGGCAGCCTGGGCCAGCTGAGTGCAGCTTCTTTCTCACAGCAGCTGAGTGCAAGCTTCTCACACTCTAGAGTTGTTCTCTCTCGTTTATTTATTTTTTTGAGATGGAGTCTCGCTCTTGTTGCCCAGGCCGGAGTGCAGTGGTGTGATCTCGGCTCACTGCAGCCTCCACCTTCCAGGTTCAAGCGATTCTCCTGCCTCAGCCTCCCGAGTAGCTGGGACTACAGGCGCCCACCATCACGCCCAGTTAATTTTTGTATTTTTAGTAGAGATGGGGTTTCATCACCATGTCGCCCAGGCTGGTCTCAAACTCCTGACCTCAGGTGATCCACACACCTCAGCCTCTCAAAGTGCTGAGATTACAGGCGTGAGCCACCATGCCCAGCCTCTTACCCAGCTCGGCCACCCCCGCCAGCCTCCTGGGCCGCCTCTTGCAGCTTCGTCTCAGGGTTCGCTGTCCTCCCATGCCCTGGGCAGCCTCCCATGCACCCCTGTGTGGATGCCTCCTCTTTGGTAATGAGCCCAGCTCTCTCCTCTTGGGCCCAGCTCTTTTCAGCCCCAGGCTGATACGCCCTGCTCAGGGCCCCATGTCCTCCTGTTGACCACAGACACGTCTAACCAGGCTCTGTCCCCTACTCCCCCTGATTCTCATCAGCGCATTGACCAGCCCAGGAGCTGGGCGTGTTCTTCACTCACTCTTCCCCCTCCCTTCAGTCCTCAGGGCCAAGGAGTCCACAAATGCTCAGGCTTCCAGCCTCTGAGCCTCCCTCTAGCTGCTCCTCCCCTCCTGCTCCCAGACGCTTTGTAGCCCGCGGCTGAGCCACTGCACAGCCTTCTACCTGGTTTCCAGCTGTATTGTGGACTGGCCTGGGAGAAAGGCTCGGGCAGGGAGGGAGGAGGGAACCAGATGTACAGCAGGCCCCCAGGAGCTCCTGGCCACTGGGACAAATCAGCCACGTGGGGTGAAAACACAAGGCAGAAAGAGGTCAGCGCAGGCCAGTGCTGGGGAGTTCAGTGGAGGCGAAGCGGCAGGAAGCACCGGCCGCGAGAAAGGCTGCACTGGATCTTGGGCCTTAAGGAGGCCTCCAAGTAAAGCAGGAAACTTGTGCAAGAAGAGCCTGAGCTAAGGAATGGGGAAGGGCAAGGACGAGGGGTCAGGGCTGTGGAGGGGCGACAAGGAGGAAGAGATAAGACTGGAAGCCCAGAGAGATGATTCTGCGGGGCCCTGGGGCAGAGTGAGGAGTGTGCATGTTGATGAAGGAGGCCCCAGGCAGTTTTTGAAGGTCGTGCGGAAGAGGGACACGCTCCTGCCAGCGCTTTAGGCAGCTGGCCTAGCGAAATCTGAAGAGAGCAAGAGGCAGGGACAGTGAGAGCTGTTGCCTGGTTTGAGATGAGAGCCTAGAGGGCAAGGGATGCCAAGGGAAGAGAATCGAAAAGTTTCAGCAGGCCAGGCACGGTGGCTCACGCTTGTAATGCCAGCACTTTGGGAGGCTGAGGCAGGCGGATCACAAGGTCAAGAGATCAAGACCATCTTGGCCAACATGGTGAAACCCTGTCTCTACTAAAATATAAAAATTAGCTGGGCGTGGTGGTGCATGCCTGTAGTCCCAGCTACTCGAGAGGCTGAGGCAGGAGAATCGCTTGAACCCAGGAGGCGGAGGTTGCAATGAGCCGAGATCACACCACAGCACTCCAGCCGGGTGACACAGCAAGACTCCATCTCAAAAAAAAAAAAAGTTTTAGCAACTGAACAGCGCATACACAGAGAAACTGGAAGACCTAAGCGTGAATTACAGAAATGCAAATGAAAACACCATAGGTGTCACTTTACACTGAGAGGCCTGCAAAAATTACAAAGAGATTATGCCAAGTGTGGGTCAGGGTGAGGGCATCGGGGAACCTCCAGGTGCCACTGGCATAGCCCCCTGAGAACAAGCCAGCAGGTCTAAGTCTAAGGAAGGGTTTGGTTGGGGAGTCAAGCGGGTGGGGTTGGGAGATGTGAAGGGGGGAGGCTGGGTTGAGTCTCAGGTTTCTCTCCTGGGTGGCTGGAAGACAGTGAGGCCAGGAACCAAGGGCAGGGGCAGGTATGGCAGAAGGAAGGTGTGACATGCCCGCATTAGACTAGGGAACACAATGTCTTTGTCATTTCCTGTGGGGCATTTTATTTTATTTCTTATTTATTTTTTAGAGACAGGGGTCTCACTATGTTGACCAGGCTAGCCTTGAACTCTTGGCCTCTAGTGATCCTCCCACCCCAGCCTCCTGAGTAGCTGGGACTATAGGCATACACCACTGAGCTTGGCTTGTGGGGCTACTTAAAAAAAAAAAAAAAGAAACAAGAAAAAAGAAACAGGCTTCCTGAGGCTCAAATCCATTAAATTCTAAGGTGATGAAAGGCGATTCACAGATTCACCAAAGCAGCGGGCTCCCAAATTCATTTGGCTTAAGAATAACCTTTGCCTAGACCCTCCCAAGACTGGCTCCCGCCTGGAAGTGTTGCCACTCTCTGGGAAAACGACCCCACGTCTAGCACGTAGCAGGAGCTTCGGAAATCCCCGTTGCCTGAATGCCTGTCTGAGCCACAGACACGTCCTGTCCGCTGGCAGGGATGAAGGGGTAGGAAAATCCAGCGGACATTTCTCTCCATTAAATTTCCCCCTCAAAACATAACCCTGCATTAAATTCCAACATCGGAATTTCTCTCTGCCAAATCATGTTGGGGGAAGAGCATGGCCAACAGCCAGCTCAGGCCGAGCAGAGATCAGTGAAGAGGCAGCTGCCAGTGCGCCCTGCTCCCCGGGCACCTGGTGCCCTGTCTCCTGGTGATGTGTCTGGTCTGGCCCAGCAGTAACGTTTTGCATGGGTTCTGGACTAGAACTCAGCACACGCGGCTCTCACACCTCTTTTCTTTTTCTTTCTTTTTTTTTTTTTTTTTTGAGACAGAATTTCGCTCTTGTTGCCCAGGCTGGAGTGCAATGGTGTGATCTCAGCTCACCACAACCTCCGCCTCCCAGGTCCCGAGACAAGCAGTTCTCCTGCCTCAGCCTCCTGAGTAGCTGGGATTACAGGCACGCGCCACCACACCCAGCTAATTTTCTTTTTTTTTTGTATTTTTAATAGAAATGGGGTTTCACCACGTTGGCCAGGCTGGTCTCAAACTCCTGACCTCGTGATCCGCCTGCCTCAGCCTCCCAAAGTGCTAGGATTACAGGCGTGAGCCACCGCACCCGGCACCCACACCTAACTTTTCTTCACATTCTTCAGCCTTTGGCAAACCACAGCTCCTCTCTGGGCCCCCGTTTCCTCCTCTATGTAAGAAGGAGATTGGCTCCCAATGCTGGCTGAACCCTTCAGTCCCTTGTGGAGGCTTTTAAAAACCAGTAATGACAAAAACCAAAACGCCGGTGCCTGGGCCCCATTTTCTGAGATCCTGATTCAATTAGCCGGTGGTGGTGTGACCAGAAAAGGGTCTCAGTCCAGACCCCAAAAGAGGGTTCTTGGATCTCACGCAGGAAGGAGTTCAAGGCGAGTCGCTGAGTGCAGTGAAAAGAATTTGATTGAAAGCTACTCCCTTACAAGGCAGGGCACCCTCAGCAGGCAAGCAGAGGAATGCATTGCCTTTGTTTTAAGTTTTTCTTATATAGGGGCCTTGCCTATGAAAGACTGAACTCAGCTGTGACTACATGTGGATGGGCTGATAGCATATGACAACATTTATTATTTTATTGATTTAAGGGAAACGATCCTTGACATTCAGCATATGTAAGGACATCAAAGCATAACCATAATTTCCCCGAAAGCATATATTGCTGTGGGTGTTGACGAAGAGTCAAACTCTGTAAAATATTTGAAGAGATTTATTCTGAGCCAAATATGAGTGACCATGGCCTGTGATACAGCCCTCAGGAGGGCCTGGGAACATGTGCCCAAGGTGGTCGGGGTGCAGCTTGGTTTTACACATTTTAGGGAGGCATGAGGCATCAATCAAATACATTTAAGAAATACATTGGTTTGGTTCAGAAAGGCAGGACAACTCGAAGCAGCGGGGGTGGAAGGAGGGGGCTTCCAGGCTGTAGGTAAATTTAAACATTTTCTGGTTGACAATTGGTTGAGCTTAGCTGAAGACCTGGGATCAATGGAAAGGGATGTTCAGGTTACAATAAAGGATTGTGGAGGCCAAGTTTTATTGTGCAGAGGAAGCTCTCAGCAGACTTCAGAGAGAGAGAGGGAGAGCAGGTTGTAAAATGTTTCTTATCGACTTAAAAGGGGTGCCTGGCTCTTAGCTGACGATCTCCTGCACTAGAAAGAAAGGAAGGAAAACAAAGGGGAAAGGGGCTTCTTTATAGGATGTGGATTTTCCCCACAAGAGACTCTGCAGGGCAATTTTAAGGTAGGGCAAGGAAATATATTTGGGGGTTAAATATTTTTTCCTTGTCTCGTATTGTTATGCCATAGTCAGATTAAAAAGTAAGTCACGATATACAAGGTCAAATAAAACCCATCTGATGAGAATTTATGATTTGTAAGGCGCGACTCCCTAGAACCCTTAGGTAGGAATTTGGGCAAGATAAAAAATCAGAGCTTAGTCCTCGTGGGCACTGGGACGCCTGGATTCTGTTGCTGTGGGAGTTCGTTCCTGCAGGCCATTCCCAAGCTGCTTCCTCAGCTGTAAGCATCTTAGGGCCATGGGTCGTGATTGGCAAGGAATGTGCCTTGCTAGCTTTAGGACGGAGTTGACTTTCAGATGGTCCTACTCTGTCTCTTCTAGGCTCCTGCCTCCCTAACACTGGGGTAACCCGGATATCGTTTTGTTTAAATCTCCCCCAGCGATTCTAACGCGTGGCCAGGATTGAAAATATAGGGCGGAATTTTGTCTCGGGCGCTGTCCAGGGCTAGGTTCAGTGTAATTTGCACTGGGCAACGCTGGCCTCCTCAGACCCACCTGGTGTCTGCTCTGGATGAATTCATGAATGAAACAAGTGACAAACATCACATATAAAAATATTTCACGGATTTTTTTTCTTTCTTGTTGATGTTTTTATTTTATTATTATTATTTTTTGAGATGGAGTCTCACTCTGTCACCCAGGCTGGAGTGCAGTGGCACGATCTTGGCTCACTGCAACCTCTACCTCCCTGGTTCAAGCAATTCCCCTGCCTCAGCCTCCTGAGTAGCTGGGATTACAGGCACACACCACCACGCTCGGCTAATTTTTTTTTTTTGTATTTTTAGTAGAGATGGGTTTTCATGGCCAGGCTGGTCACGAACTCCTGGCCTCAGGCAATCTGTTCGCCTCGGCCTCCCAAAGTGCTGGGATTATAGGCATGAGCCACTGGGCCCGGCCGATATTTTTAATTTTATCAGCATTGGTGCTCTCATAAATCTTGCATTTTTGAAGAAACGGCAGCTGGGGGTGTGCTCTGCCTTGCTTTTTTTTTTTTTTTTTTTTTAAGATGGGGTCTCCCTCTGTCGCCAGGCTGGAGGGCAGTGGCACAATCTTGGCTCACTGCAACCTCTGCCTCCTGAGTTCAAGCGATTCTCCTGCCTCAGCCTCCCAAGTAGCTGGGACTACAGGCACGTGCCACCATGCCCGGCTAATTTTTGTATTTTTAGTAGAGACGGGGTTTCAACATGTTGGCCAGGATGGTCTTGATCTCTGGATCACGTGATCCATCCGCCTCGGCCTCCCAAAGTGCTTGGATTACAGGCGTGAGCCACCGCGTCCGGCCTGCCTCGCTTTCTTACAGTAAAGGATGGCTAAGTCATTCCAAAGCTCCTCCTTCCAGCAGGCAGGACTCCCTTCCAGGAAGCTTTGAATGTTGTACCTTCTTTAGTGATGTCCTGCTACTTGCCAGCCACGCAGCCCTGGGCAAGTTACTAAGCTGTCTGTGGCTCAGTGTCCTCACCATACTTTTATCACATAGCACCCACCTCATAGTGCTATTGGTGAGGATAAAATCAGTGCATCCATATAAAGTACCCACAACAATGACATATGGTACGTTCTCCAAAATTGTTATCTTGCATTATTATTTTTGTTAGTATTATTCTAGAGAGAACTGTGGGTGTGGGTGCGGACGGGGTAGGCAAGCACCGGCCAATTGTTTTACCTGTTCCCGTTGATCTGTTTCTGGAAGGACGTTAAAACTGCTGTTTATATATCAAAATTGCATTGTTTGGGAGGATTGGAAATGCAATTGACACAATTGTTCAGTGCTAACAGTAGATATTGGAAAACTGGACGGTGCCCTCAAAGATTAGACAGTCTAGCGCGATGCGAGTCCAAGGACGGACGCTTTCTGGCCCTCTCAGCCTGCTTCCACCACGCGCGCATCTGCAAGCGTTTTGAGTCTGCGCCTGCAACGGTCCCGAGCCTGGTCTCGGAGCGCTCCCTTGTGGTCACACGGAAGAACGCGTCCCGGGCCGACGTGGAGGGCGAGGGAGGGGTTCGCCCAGCTCCGCCCGCAGGCGCGGCGCGGTACTTTATTCCGGGAAAAGTCAGAACCAGGTCCCCCAGAAGGGACACGGGCACATTGACACGGTGACCCGGGGGATACTTGCCAGCGTGCATGCGGGCGTGCGTGCGGAGCCGTCACGACTTCTGTCTCCTGCACGCCTGAAAAAGCGCCAGGTCCGCTTGGGGCCCATGCACCGAGGAGCGGCCGGGCGGAGGCGAGTCCACCCGCCACCCAGTGGGGCTGCGAAGCGTTGGGGGCGCTCCAGATTGTCCCCGCGCTGCCGCGGTCTTGCACAGTGACTCGTCCTGCGCCCTCCACGACTTCCAAGCGTCCCCGAGACCTCCAGATGCCGATGTGGTGCGAACCCCATCCGCGAGGATCTCAGCGGGGAGCCTCCTGCTGCGACCTGCAGCCACGTGGACGCGCAGTTCAGGACCGCACCTGGCAACGTGCATCCTGGGAAGACTGTGCTTTGTTTTCTTTGGGATTTTATCAAGAGTTGTTCGGCACTTTGGGAATCTTTATCCCGAGGCAATGCTTAGCGCTGATTGCAAAATATCAAACGTGGACAAAAATTCATCCTTTACTCATTGTAAGTGAGTGAAAGTGACTTCCAGTCTGTTAGTGAGATCTTGGCCAAACATTCCACATGGAAACGAATTCTTTTATTATAAGTTACCTTTGACTTCTAATTAATATTACAGATAGGTTTATTTTTAAATTCTCTGCGAGGTTTGATGATATTATCTGTGAAGTTTTTTTCAGGAGACTAAAGCAGGTGTTACAAATGATTTGCCATGAAATCATTAGGTCTGTGGGGGTGGGGTTCAGAGTTCAAAGTAACAGAAGGAGCAAAACCACATGGTCTTCATCAAAGGAGGCCTGCTGGTGTTTTCTGGCCCTGTTTTCCTCCTGGGGTGGAGTCTATGGGTCTGAGGCTCCCTTTCCCACCATGGCGGGAGAGATCCTTTAACAGAGAAGCTTTGTAAAGGGGAGAAGAGATTCCAGTTGCATTTGGAGGGAAAGGACGGATTCGTGTATTAGTCTGTTCTCTAGAGAAAAAGAACGAACAAGAGATGATAGATAGATAGGAATTGGCTCATGCAGTTGCAGAGGCTGAGAGATCTCAGGTTCTGCAAGCTGGAGACCCAGGGAAGCCGGTGGTGTAATTCCATCCAAGTCCCAAGTCCTGAGAACCAGGGGAACTGATGATATAAATCCCAGTGCAAAGGCAGGAGATGAGATGTCCCCACTCCAGCAGGGAGCCAGGAAGACGCGGGGCAGTTCCTCCTTCCTCTGCCTTTTTGTTCACTCAGACCCTCAGTGGATTGGGTAGTGCCTGCCCTGGCTGGGGAGCGGATCTGCTGTGCTGAGTCCACCATTCCAAATGTCAATGTCATCGGGAAACGCCCTCAGAGACACACCTGGGAACAGTGTGTCATCAGGGTACCCTGTGGCTCACTCAGATTGACACCTAAAATTGACCATCACAGTTAGGAAGCCTGATTTGTGGCACCCGCTCTGCCTCACTTGCAATCTGTGCCTGTGAACAAGCCACGCCCCCTCTCTCCAGGCCTCAAAATCTTCACTGAGTAACTAGGGGCTGAAAGCCTGGGTGGACGTGTGGATGCCCCACCTCCTGCTCCAGCCGTCTGAGGTGTGCCGCCTCTCTGGCAGGCACCCACCCCCTCACTTGGCCTGGAGGACGGTGGGCACCTCCCCAGGGTGGGGCCCAGCCAGAGCCCAAACCGTCAGCACTCTGGGGGCAGCGGAACCCCTTGGCCGCCACTCAGTGCAGACTGTAGCTGTCCAGCCTGGCCCCTCAAGAACCTTCTCTGCACTCTCCTTGCCCACTGGTTGTGCTCAGTGATGATGAACTCACTCCCTCTCTGTGCAGCCCAGCCTTCCCTGGGCAGGCCTCCCTGTAACATTCCCGCTGGCCCTGGGCAAGTGGACACCCTGTCCCCAGACAGCCCTTCGGAAGTGGAAGCAGTCTTCATCATGCTCAGGCAGTCCTCCCGTCCCCAGTCTAAGCATCGCCAGGAGCCACTTCTCACAAGTAGTTGCTCACACAACGCAGAGCCTTCACTTCCACGATCTCTGTGCCATAGAAGCTGTGATTGCGGGCCATCGTGAAGGATGTGCTTCCTTGCAGGGCTGGGGATCTGGGGCTGAGGTCCCATGGTAGCTGGGAAGCCTTTTTCCTGGCAGTTTTCATCCGTCACTGAATCCGGGGATCTTTTTGTTTTTTTTTCTTGGAACTCTGTGGCTGGCCTGCCTGTGTCCTTTGATTCCAGTCCTGTGGGATGGATTATGCCAGCAACAGCCTTTGCAAGATTTCTTCGCCACGCTGGCTGTCATGGAAATTCCAGAGACGATGGAGGCAGCCTTCAGAGAGCCATTTCCTGGTCGTGGACATTCCTGTGATTGGATGGGGAGCATTGATACTCCTGCAAGGTTGAAAAAGTGGCCTGTGCAGGCTCTGGCTAAGCCCTTTGAAGCAGATGTACTACTAATCTGGAGGGCCTGGTGTGCTCGGGGGTCTCTGGAGATCTCACTTTATGACATGGGCTACCAAGGCGTTCAGACACCACCTTGCCGGCTGCAGAAATGAAAATCCAGTCTTCAGAATGACAGGTGAATCAAAAGAAGAGACCGTTTGAAAACCTTGAGAGTTGGTGAAACTTCCTAAGCAATACTGACTTTCTTTCCTGCCCAACGGACAAGGGTGCCAGCCGACCCTGGTACACTTGGCTGAAAGAGACCAGAATTAGATACTACCTATCAGGATTTTGGACAACCTAGTGTACCTGGTTGAACTGAGCATTCAGGACAATGGGAACTCTTCCCAGAAATGCCTTGAATTGGAAATGACGAATTTGGAAATCAGTCTCCCTGGCAAGCTTCCCTCTTATGTCTTCTTTGGGCCAGTCAATGGCACACGGGGAAACTCAGTTCAAATCAGCTGGGCCATGCCCAGGCCTGTTCTGCAAGCCTGCTCTTGTGGGAGCAGGGCCCGGGTGGAACAGCCCTAAGCTTCTGCCAGGCACCCCTCCACCAAGAGGGTGAGTAGTTTTCATATCCAGACTTCAGCTCTTCCTTGGAGAATCATGGATTTGGGAAACTCACGTATTTCGGCGTGGAGGTCAGTTACATTGCCTCTTTAAAGGAGGATGCATTTTCTTCTTTTGCAAACTTTTCGGAATCTCTCCCTGGAGCCATCAAGGTGGTACGCTTGTCTCAGGCCTTTTGCATCCCCAGCCAAGCTCTCATCCATCAGATTCCTTCTCAGGTGGCCTCAGAGGATTCCCACATGGGTGAAGTTGTCAGCATGTCACTGCCACTCTGTGCAACAGCTGAAAGTGACTGAAGGGCCCTGCTTGGCTTTCAGCCAGCCCTGCTGAGGCTTGGCCACCCTCAGGAGCATTGAGTGTCATTGTAGCCACTGAGCTCCATGACCACACTCTCAACCCCCCAGCCTCTCTGCAGCCAACAATACTCAGCCTGCAGCCACACCCCCATCAACGTCTTGTGTGCGCGCCAGCCCTCGATGACAGCGTTTCACATCCCCAGGTCCTTTCAGGCCACCATGACCCTCAAGCTGCAGCCCTCCTCTCACCTGCAACCGTGTCCAGAATGCCAGTCTGTGGGGTCTTCTTGCCATGGTTCCAGTGAAATACAGATGCCCCCCCGCCTTGAGACTTCAACTTACAATTTTCTGACTTTATGATAGATTTACTGGGGTATTAAATGCATTTTTGACTTATATTTTGGACTAACAATGAGTTGATCAGGATGTAACCCCATCATAGGCCTGTAAGCCTCCCTTTGCCTGGACTTCGAGTTTCTCGCCAACAAGGAGCCCACAGCCACCATGCACGCTGAGCCCATCCAAGAAAGAAACGCCCATTCACTGCACGTCCCGGGGAGGTGCCCACAGCCACACCCTCCCTCCCTCCCATGTAACCTTTCCAACAACAAATTCCCACGTGCTTTCGCCCACTCCAGTTGTCAGCAGCACAGAAAACACTTGGGAGACAGCGTCAGTGACCCTGTCATTGCGGTCAACACACCTGCTGGAGTTTGCTCTTGCACCTGTCCCCAGAACTCGGCTGCTCTGTGGCCTTCGCCAGCTGTGCCCATCGGCCAGGCACCAGAGGCTGCCCCTGAGCCCCAGAGATCAGGAAAGTTGCAGTGGGGGGAGAAGCCCCAGCACAGAACTCTTCCTACACAAGGAATCCCAGGGAGTCCTCTCAGGACGAAAAGGACTCGTACCTCCTCCTGCCCGCAAGAGGGGACGTGCAACTCCTCCAGAGAGGAGAGGGGACATCTAGGTGAGACTTGGGGGCCGAATGGGGGGGATTTGTATTCAACCCCTGGACTGATTTTAGTTTTGCTCTGAAATACGTAAGCCGCCATTTTTTTCGGTGTGTGATATTGTTTTCACATCTGTGCAGCTGGCAAACTTGTGAAGTCTCCTGGAGTCTTAAAAACTGGATCTAAAAGTTGGAAATCGGCGTATGCTAATAAATGTCAAGCCACGGCCCTAGGGCATTTGCGGTAAGTATTATTAGACCCACTGCATTCACCCGCAAACACATCCCATAGCTAAATTAAAATATAAGAACAAACTCAATACGACGTTTGACTCTGCAACCTCTACCCTCTCCTCAATAGAGCTCTAAACCAGGGAAATAAAAATACCTCCTGAGCAGCCAAAATGAATTTCCAGTGCCTGAAATGAAGGCTCATGCATCCGCTCCAAGGAACATTCCTCCTTTCAGAATCTGTTCACCTTCACTACAGACACCGGCCATCAAGTTTGGTCACACGATTTCAAGGCGATAGCGGATTAAAGACAAAAATGATCAGTTGGAGGAAGGTAGCGGTCCTGCTGGAGGAAGACTTGCTAACAACTAAGAAAGTGATAGAAAAATGGCAAAATCGGACACGAACTCCCAAAGAACAGCTGGGCCATTTCCCGGAGGGTGCCTGGTAGCTTCCGACGGCAGCACGCTACTTCAGCACAGGTAAGAGCTGAGGGAAATAACGGTGACCCCAGCTACCTTGGAAAAGGTAACATCAGGTGTAATACTGTCTCAGTTTGCATTCCCGTGAAAGCAGAGCTTGGTGCAAGGACTTGGATGCAGTTTAATTGGGCGATGATCCCAGGGAGCAGGACCATGGGATGGGGAAGGGGGAAAACCAGTAGAGAAACGTGCTGGCTGTGGTGGCTGCTGCGGGGCCTTCCTGGGAAGCATCCAGAAGGTCTCCAGGGCTGCCTTCCTGAAGCACAGGAGGCGCGCATTCCACTCCCACCGCCAGCTTCCACTCCCCAGCTTCGGCGCTCAGGCAAAGGGGCATCGGGGAACGCCACCGGGCAGAGACAGCAGAGAGCTGGGCTGGGAGGTGGGAGACGGGGTGGAACCGCCCTGTACAGTGGCTGCTGAAAAGAGCGGCGGCTGAAGGCATCTGCTGCAACTACCCTCTGTTCAAAGCAGCAGCAGGCAACTCTTACACGCTGAGTTACACTCTTCCACTCTAATTCCACTCAAAGGAATGTAGGTGCTAAATGTTTCATCACTTGACAGCCAAGTCCTCAGTTATCCAGGGGTGACTCAGTCCAGACTAACGTCCACAGAGGGCCCCGGGTGAAAGAGGCGGTCTTGGCCACGCTGGGACAGGTGCGCTCTGCGGATGCACGTGTGAGGGCGCCGTGCCACAGTGACCCCCATGAGTGTGAGCTGTTTGAAGGGGAAGTACCAGAGGACTTTTCATTTCTGCTGGCTTCAGCCACACCGTTGTGTGGTTGTGTGTGTGTGGTGTGTGTAGTGTATGTGGTGTGCATAGCTGTGTGTGGTGTGTGTGGTTGTGTGTGTGGTGTGTGTGGTTGTGTGTGTGGCTGTGTGTGGTGTGTGGTTGTGTGGTGTGTGTGGCTGTGTGTGGTGTGTGTGATGTGTGGTTGTGTGTGTGGCTGTGTGGTTGTGTGGTGCGTGGCGTGTGTGGTTGTGTGTGTGGTTTTGTGTGTGGTGTGTGTGGTTGTGTGTAGTGTGTAGTGTGTGGGTGGTTGTGTGGTGTGTGGTTGTGTGTAGTGTGTGGTTGTGTGTGGTGTGTGTGTTTGTGTGTGGTGTGTATGGTTGTGTGTGGTGTGTGGTTGTGTGTGGTTATGTGATTGTGTGTGGTATGTATGGTTGTGTGTGGTTGTGTGTGGTGTGTGGTTGTGTGTGGTTGTGTG
>NW_026652288.1:103066230-103094790 GCF_009828535.3 Hylobates moloch | reverse complement strand
TGGTCTGTGATTTTAGATGGATGTTTTAGGGTGGTGAGAGTTGAAGCCTCAGAACTAAGGGTGTGGACATAAGGTCCCTGCTGCTGAGGGCAGGACAAAAGGAGTCTGAGCAGAAGAGCTGCCTTATATGTCGGCTTTTGCCCACTCACATAGCAAAGAACACAAGAGCAGCCTGGGCACAGGGTGCGTCGCTGCTGTATGGCGGAGGCCAGCAGTTGCTGTGTGGCATCGTTTCTGGTACAGAGTCCACCATGACCGGATCGACAGCGGGGATGGAGCTCAGCTTTCTGGAGCCCGTCTTGGAAGGGGTGGGGTTTTGAGTGACGGGAGTTTCTTTCAGCCCGTTTCCAGCATCCAGAAAGTACATTGGCAGGACACGGGGACCTTGCGAGGCAGTGTGCTCCTGGCTGACCCACTCCGTGCCTGGGAAAGGACACTGCGCCCCCAAAGAACGCCTGGGGCCGTGGTCGGGTCACGCGGAAGCCTGAGCGCCAGGCAGTCATTAGGCGAGATTGATGGCAGAGGAGTGGTTTGGGGGAGGCCCGGGTGGCCTGCTGCAGCTTCGCTGCTGTTATTTATGGCCTCGCTGAGGCGTCAGTGACTGGGCTGACAGCTCGCTGTAAGCTGACCTGGCTGGCGCACTGCCTGCAGCCTTCTGCCTGCCCATCGCTCGGCGTGAGGAATGTCAGCCTCGGAGACAGTGACCAGACGCAGTAGGTGTGGAAGGACAGGTTCCAGAATCCTCACCCCGAGACCTCTTTATCCGGAGAGAGGTGTGTGTGCGTGTGTGGACACATGCTTGTACCCCCTCCTATTTATACAAGCAGACATTTGTGACAGAGACACCGCGCAGCTAACTTGATTCTGACTTTTGGTACAGGGGAAATGAGCACAAATAATCCCAAAGAATAAGTGAAATCCCAAAGCAGTTCTTGGGGGATGCGATTGGCTCAGGAAATGGACATTGAAGGGATTTTGTTTTTGTCTTCGTGGTTTGTTTTTGCTGTGTGGGGGCGGGGGGGGGGGGTTATTTTTTATTTTTTATTTATTTATTTATTTTTGAGATGGAATCTCACTCTGTCGCCAGCTGGAGTGCAATGGTGCGATCTCGGCTCACTGTAACCTCCACCTCCTGGATTCAAGCGATTCTCCTGCCTCAGCCTCCTGAGTAGCTGGGACTACCGGCCTGCGCCACCACGCCCGGCTAATTTTTGTGTTTTTAGTAGAGACGGGGTTTCACCATGTTGGCCAGGATGGTCTCAATCTCTTGACCTCGTGATCTGCCCGCCTCGGCCTCCCAAAGTGCTGGGAGTCTGGTAGGACTGAATCTGAAAGGCTGGAGAAAGTAAGCCGTGTGGGAATGGGGAAGGAGATTCCAGGTGGGGGGTGGCGTCTACTGCAGGCCTGGGTGTTGAGGAAGCACAGAGTTTGGGCAACTACAAGCGGTTCCCCGGTGTGGAGCAGCTTGTGCTGGAGGCAGGGGTTGGTGACGACGAGGAAATCGAAGCCCAGAGAGCATCATTCACTTGCTCGAAGTCACACAGCTTTGCCGTCAGAACTGGGGTGATGCTGTGGGTGTGCCAGCCTCTCCAGGACAGCTCTGTTTCCCGCACACTCTCCTCTCTCCCCTCCCTGAGGGGACACACCAAATCACCCGACACCACCAAATCACCCGACATCACCAAATCACCCGACACCACCTCGCCCTGCCCCACCCAGGAGGCTCAGCTCCCGGACAGAGTGACTCAGGCAGGAATCAGCTTTTGCCTGGGTTGAGAAAACCTGAGACAGAGCTACAATCGCGCCTGCCACATCTGCCTCTCCAGCCATCCTGCTCTGCGTGCTGCTGCAAACTAGACACTCCTTCCTGGAGGGACCTCTCGCTTCCCATCCTCAAATCAGGATGCACGGTCTCCTCCGCAGCTGCTTCCTCTGGTGTTCCTGCGCTCACGTCGGCCGGCTGCACCCACACACGTGCCCATTCTCCTCGGGCTGGCTCGTATCTCAGGGTTACATTCCCCAGGTCCCTTGCTCCAAGTAGGTTTGGCCAATAGCAGGTGACGAGAGGGTGGGCGCCGGGGCATTTCTTCCCCTGGGTCTCTGCCCTAGGAAGCATCTCCAGGAGGGCTTGGGTCTCCCTGGCGCCAGTTCCCACTGCGCCGATCTGCTCTGGCTTCTGCCGGGTCGGCAGCTCCCGGCCTCCGGGCTCCACCTGCTTCCCCGTTCTGCCCCTCCTGCTCCAGATGGTGCAGCGCCGTCCTCCCATTGCGCACCTCGGGGCTGCTCACCATCTCGTTTGCCTTCTCGGTTTTTATACCACCGATGCAACCAGTCCCCTGGATTAAACTCCCTCTGTTGGAAATACTAGCATGGTTCCTGATGGGCCCGGCCCCTGGCTGATACACTTCCTTCTAGGAGGATGGCACCGGGTCAGAGTGTTCAGACTTGTTGACGTCCTTCCCTCCCACTCAATTCGTCACTGAGCCAGAAGACTGAGCCTCGGGAATGTCTCTGAGTCCATCCCACCTCTCCTCTCTGGCAGCAGCCTTGGGCGAGTCCTGCCCTGGTCAACCCCAGCAGTCTCCCACCAGGGCCAGCCTGGCAGCCCACCCTCCCACGGCTGCTCAAGCCCACCAGGCCATGCTTCAGATGAGGCTCTGTAACTTTGCAAATCAGGCATGTACTGTACGGCCAGCCTTTCCACTCTGCTCCCAAGCTGCCTTCCAGCCCTGTGCCATCCTCTACACACCCCTCCTCCCGCTGTGCATCCCACACCCCATTACCAGGCTACTGGTCACTTCCCAAACACACCCTGCACACTGGTCTGCTCGCTGTCTGCTTTGCCTTGTCAGCTTTTGTACCACCTATACCTGTGCAGCCCGTCCCCTGGATTAAATTCCCTAGTGGGGTTTCTGTTGGGCTGGACCCCTGGTGATAGATTTCCTTCTAGGAGGATGGCAGCAGCAGGTCCTCTGCCTGCTCGTTCATGCTGTTCTCTCTGCCTGAACTGCTTCCCCCCCGCTTTTTTTTCTGAGACGGAGTCTCACTCTGTTGCCCAGGCTGGAGTGCAGGGGCTTGATCTCAGCTCCCTGCAACCTCTGCATCCCAGGTTCAAGCAATTCTTTTGCCTCAGCCTCTGAGTAACTGGGATTACAGGTGCCCACCACCATGCTCAACTAATTTTTGTATTTTTAGTAGAGATGGGGTTTCACCATGTTGGCCCAGCTGGTTTCAAACTCCTGACCTCAACTGATCCGCCTGCCTCAGCCTCCCAAGGTGCTGGGATTACAGGTGTGAGCCACCATGCCCGGTTGGCCCTCTCTTTCTTACTAGTAAAAAGTCTATTGATTCTTTTGATTCTTTAAGACCTACAGCAATTGCTGCATCGTCTAGGATGAAACACATCACTACCCATTCTGCTTTCCGTGGCCCTCCGTCCCTGCCTCTGTGAGGGCCCTTCTCACAGGCGATGTGAATGTCTCCAGGACTGGGACCCTGTCCCAGCCCTCGTGTACCCAGATTCCTAGCGCCAAGGCCAGCCCTCACACAGGAACTCAGGTAATGTTGACTGGAGTGGAAAGTGCCCAGTCCCTTGGAGATGGGGCGTGCTACCAGGCCCCTTTTCTGTTTGAACAGCCAACCAGAGAATGAGGAGCCTCTCCTGTCCTAACCCCAGGGCTGTGCATTTCTGTGACATTCTCAATGACCCTGGTTAATGTTTAATTCCAGTTTCTTTGTTTTCTGTAAAGTTGATAACAGAGCAATGTAGCAGAGAATGTAAAAGACCAAGACCCACAGCAGGAAAACAAATACCCACCCCGTTTTTACTTAATAATTAAAAGTCATTTCCCAGAGCTTTTTGGGAATGAATGGAAATGAATTCAGAATGTTAAAATCCAGCCCTGCAAAATGCTATAACCATATAAAGAGCATTCATGATACTTCCATCACAGGCCCCTAGGGCTCGATTTTGCACACCAGCCATGTGCTGGCCTCTACAAAGATTCGGTCTTCCTGAAACTTCAATCAGTGTCTGATTCCTGCATCACAACACAGATGGCTTTTCTGTGGGATCCTGGATAAAGCCTGAGCTCATCAACCTTAACTTCAACGCCCTCCCTCCTGGCCCTTTTCAACCTTTTCACCCTTGGCTGTCTCCGTGGGAACCCTCTTTTCCAGCCAGATATCCTGTTTACAGATCTCAGTTGGGCCGTGGGGTGGGTCTCACTCCTGCCCTCTTTGAGGACAGGGTAAAGGAGTGGTTAGGAGTATGAGGTTCAAATTCGGGCAGGCCAGGGTTCATGTCCAAGGTCCATCATATGCAGGCTGGGAGAGCCACACCACCTCCAGGAAGCCTGCTCTGGTTTTCCTGACCCATGACCATGCATTTCTCCAGTGTCTGCCTGCTCCCAGTGTCATCACTGTCACCGTGGCATTGAAACCTCATCAGTCTTGTGATATCTATTTCTCTGTCCTTTATTCATGTGTTTGTCTAGTTTCTCCACCTGGACTCTAAATGCTGTGCCCACAACAGGCTATTATGGGTCTCTCTGTGTCCCAGACTGCCTGGATGAATAATGGCTGATATGGCTTGGATTTTTGTCCTCTCCAAATCTCATGGTGCAATGTGATTCCCAGTGTTGGAGGTGGGGCCTGCTGGGAGGTGAGTGGATCATGGGAGAAGATCCCTTAAGAGTAGGTTAGCACCATCCTCTTGGTGATAAGTGAGTTCTTGCTCAGTTAGTTCATGTGAGATCTTGTTGTTTAAGCATCTGGGACCTCCCCTTTCTCTCTCTCTTGCTCCCACTCTCACCATGTGATATGCCTGCTCCCCTTTCTTCTTCCACCGTGAATGGAAGCTTCCTGAGGTCTTTACCAGAACCAGATGCTGGCACCATGCTTCTTTTACAGCCTGCAGAATTGTGACCCAATTAAACCTCTTTTCTTTATAAATTTCCCAGTCTCAGGCATTTTTAATAGCAATGCACAAACAGACTAACACAGAAAATTGGTATAGTGAATAGAGTATCGCTATAAAGATACCTAAGGATGTGGAACTGAGTAATGGGCAGAGGGTGGAAGAGACTGGAGGGCTCAGAAGAAGACAGGAAGATGAGGGAACGTTTGGAACTTCTATGGTTGTGACAAAAATGCTGATAGAGATATGGACAGTGAAGTCCAGGCTGCAAAGTCTCAGATGGAAATGAGAAAGTTATTGGGAGCTGAAGCCAAGATCATCTGTGTTACTCCCTAGCAAAGAGCCTGGATGCATTGTGTTCATGTCCTAGGGGTTTGTGGAAGGTGGAACTTCTGCTGTGGCAGCTGGCAGAAGAAATTTCTAAGTATCAAGAAGTGACGTGGCTGCTTCTAACAGCCTATGATCAGATATGGGTGCAAAGAAATGACTTAAAGTTGGAACTTATACATAAAAGGAAGCAGAGCATGAAAGTTCATAGCCTAGCCATGCAGCAAGGAAAGAAAAAGCATTTTCAGGAGAGGAATCCAAGCAGCCTGTGTAGCAACCATTTGCTAGAGACATTAGCATGACTAAAAGGGAGCCAAATGCTAATATCTAATACAATGGGGAAAAGTTCTCAAAGGCATTTCAGAGGTCTTGGAGATAGCTCTTCCCATCTCACGCTCAGGGGCCTAGGAGGAAAGAATGGGTTCAGGGGCCAGGTGTGGGACACTGTTGTCCTGTTCAGCCTCAGGACACTTCTTGCCCTGCTGGCTCAAAAGACCCCAGGCCCAGGTACAGCTCCAGCTGCTGCTTTGGAGAACGCAAGCTGCCATAAGCCTTGGCAGTTTCCACTTGGTGTTAAGCCTGCAGTCACACAGAATGTAAGTGTGAAGGAGGCTTGGCAACTTCCACCTAAATTTCAGAGGATGTATCAGCAAGCCTAAGGTGGCTGCCCAGGCAAAAGCCTGCCGCAGGGGTGGAGCCCCCACCAGAGAAACTCTACTAGGGCAGTGTGGAGGGGAAATTGGGGCTGGACCCCCCACACAGACCCCCCCCCACCAGGACACTGCCTAGTGGAGCTGTGGGAAGGTGGCTGATGTCCTCCAGACCCCAGAATGATAGAGCCACTGACAGCTTGCATACTGAGCATGGAAAAACCACAGGCACTCAACTCCAACCCATGAGAGCAGCCATAGGGCTACACCCAGCAAAGCCACAGGGGCAGTGCTCCTCAAGGCCTTGGGGGCCCATCCCTTGAACCAGTGCACCCAGGATGCAGAACATGGGATCAAGGATCATTTTGGAGCTTTAAGGTTTAATGACTGCCCCAATGGGTTTCAGACTTGGATGGGTCTGGTAGCCCCTTCCTTTGGGTCAATTTCTCCGTTTTAGAATGGGAATGTCTACCCAATGCCTGTGCCACCATTGTATCTTGGAAGTAGATAACTTGTTTTGATTTTACAGGCATATAGGTAGAAGGAGCATGCCTTGCGTCTCAGATGAGACTTGGACTTTTGGATTCATTCTGGAACAAGTTAACACTTAGGGGGGACTATTGCAAATGCATGATTTTATTTTGAAATGTGAAAAAGACATGATATTTGGGGCCTGGGCGGGGAATAACGTGGTTTGGATATTTGTCCCCTTCGATTATCACGTTGAAAGGTGATTCCCATTGTTGGGGGTGGGGCCTGGTAGGAGGTGAGTGGATCATGGGGGAAGGCCCCTCGTGAATGGTTAAGCACACCCCTCGGTGATAAGTGAGTTCTTGCTCAGTTAGTGCATGTGAGATCTGGTTGTTTAAAAGAGTCTGGGACCTCCCCCAACCCCTTGCTCCTACTCCTGCCATGTGATGTGCCTGCTCCCCTTTTGCCTTCCACCTTTCACCATGAGTGGAAGCTTCCCAAGGTTCTTACCAGGACCAGATGCTGACGCCATCTTCTTGAACAGTCTGCAGAATTGTGAGCCAATTAAACCTTGTTTCTTTATAAATTACCAGCCTCGGGCATTTCTTTTTTTTCTTTTTATTTGAGATGGAGTCTCGCTCTGTCACCCAGGCTGGAGTGCAGTGGCGCAATCTCGGCTCACTGCAAGCTCCGCCTCCTGGGTTCACGCCATTCTCCTGCCTCAGCCTCTCTGAGTAGCTGGGACTACAGGCGCCCGTCACCACGCCCGGCTAATGTTTCGTATTTTTTTTTTTTTTTTAGTAGAGACGGGGTTTCACTGTGGTCTCGATCTCCTGACCTTGTGATCCACCCACCTCGGCCTCCCAAAGTGCTAGGATTACAAGCGTGAGCCACCGCACCCGGCCGCCTCGGGCATTTCTTTATAGCAATGCACAAATATACTAACACAATGGCCATAGAGAGTGCTTACCATTGGCTCATTTAACTTATCTAAGAGGGCAGCACAGCTTGGGGTCCACATACTCATGCCCAACTTCATTGGCCATTCAACTCCACCCAAATAACAGGACAAAAAGAAACCCACCATAAGCTGCGGCTGAAGGCGGCCATCCAGCCCACTGTTGGGACAGAATGCTTAGTGTGTCCAGATTTGCTTCTGGTGTCCCTATGATAGGTTTCTGACCTGTCTGTTTTCCCTGAGAATTCAGAATAATCATGAACAAGATGGGAGTATGAATCTCAGCATGGAGGCCCAGTGACTGACACCTAGCTTTCAAACCTAACCATCTTGCATAGGTTTCCCTGTACCATGTTCTCTGATGCGATGTCCTGTGTCTCTGCTCACTGCTTCAGTGCCCTCCCAAGCAGCCAGGATGGAGCCCAGGCCTCCACAGGCCCCCTGGAGTGCTTGCTGCCTGACAGGTGGATCAAGAGCAGAACTCACATGCTGCCTCCTGGGGAGGAAGGGGGTGTTTATGAGCATATGAGCTTTGAGGTACCCAGGATGACAGGCCACCCTAGAACCCAGGGACCTTGGGCAAGTTCATCCCCTTCTCTGAGCCTCAGTTTCCCTCATCTGTCCTGCAAAAGAATTGGATCAGATAATCTGGGACATTCTATCCAGCTCTCTGATCCAGAGATTTGGGGCCGGGTGGGGGATGTGAAGTGGTCTTCCACGCTGTCAACATAGCCTGATTGTGTTAAGGCCTGCACAAATGGTGTTTAGAGCAATACTTTCAAACCTTAATGCCAGGTGAATCACCTGCATCTAGAGAAAATGAAGATTCTAGAAGGAGAGAGTAGAACAGTGGTTACCAGAGGCTGGGAGCAGGGGCGTACGGGGAAAGGTTGGTCAACAAGTACAAAGCTGCAGTGAGGAGGAAATTCTTGCGTTCTATGGCACAGCAAGGTGACTGTGGTTAACAGTACTGTATTGTACATTGCAAAGTAGGTAGAAAAGATTTACAATTTCTTTAGCAAAGATGAGATGATGGATAGGCTAAATACCTTGATTTGATTTTTACACAATGCATACATGTATCAAAACATCACATTTGTACCCCAGAAATATGTACAATTATGGGTCAATAAAAAGCAAAATAAAATATGTAGATTCTCACTCAATGGTTCTGAGGAGGGGTCTCTAAATCTGTGTTTCTAACAAGCTCTCTGGCGATCCCGTGGTGCCGGCTGAGTCGGTGCCTTGATTAGGGGTGTTTGGCACTAGGTCTCCAGGTGTGATCCCGGAACGGCAGCATCCGCACCACCTGGGAACTTTGTGAGAGCGAGTAGGGCCAAGCTACAGAAGTATTGGCTCAGAAACTCTGGGGTGGCGCCCAGCAATATGTGATTTAACAAGCTCTCCAGGCGACTCCCATGACGCTCAATTCTGATCTGAGAACCACTGCTTCAAGAGAACAGCTTCTGAACTGGGCGGTGCATAGGAAGCACCGAGAGAGAGTTTTTAAAAATACTGGGGCCTGGGGCCCGCTTCCCGGGGTTCTAATGTAATTGGAACAGGTGCCTCTCGGGCATCGGGATTTTTACAATCTCCCCAAGTGATTCTAATGTGAAGTCAATGAGCCTTAGGGCGGACAGAAGATGAGGGCTGCGGGGCTCCCAGGCCGCGAGCCTGCGATTCTTCTGACAGCGCTTTCCGGACGACGGCCACTAGGGCGCGCTGTGGCACCGCTGGGAGGCCGGCTGCGGCTCAGCCTCTTCTCGCCCGCGGCTGGAGGAGCTCCGGGCTGGGAGGCGGCGCGAAGCACCGGGGGTCGGAGCCTCCGGGAGCGGCTTCTGGCCTAGGCCTGCCCGCCCCCGTGCATCTGCACCTAATTAATGCTGGCCGCAGCCTCGCCGCGCTTGACGTCAGTGATGTGCTCCGTGCTGGGCAGACGCGGCCTTTGCAGCCGCTCAGCACAGGTTGCTTCACCCTGGCCAGCCCTGCTGCCCGCCCCCTCCAGGCAGGACGCCGGGCTCACCTCTGGGACCGAGCCCTTGCTCTTGCCGCTGATGACACTCACGCGGGAGTTTCTCCCCATTTCCACCAGGCAGGACACCAGTTTCCTTTTCCATCTTCCCTGGCTGTTCTCTGCCTCTCCCCTGCCTTTTCAGAACCCGGAGGGTCCCGGAAAATCCCACAGGCCTGGGGATTTGCCAAGTCAGCCGCAAGAACCACCTCTCACCTTTCCCTTTCTGGGTCTCCCCTCTGCCCAGTTCCTTTCCTGTTCCTGCTCCTCCTTTTTCTCTCATCTGAGCTGTGTGGATCAGATACTTCCTGCCTGTGTGTTCTCATGCACAGAAGTGGAAGAGATGGGATGGTAAAGGGGGGATTGCCTTCTTCAGCAGCACAGATGGGACTGCGTTTGTAAGGAGCATTTGGTATGTTGGGGGTGAGGAGGTTGTTGATGAAACTCGAGTGTTCTGTCCCCCACAGCCACATTACTCCCTTTAAGCAGCGATGGGAGTTGATTCTGGAGAAGAGAACTCAGCCGAGTAGAGCAATGCTGCCTTGTCTAGCTGCCCCAGCTGGCTGGAAGGGTCTTCCATGGCTGGAGGAGTTTCCCAACCAGGACACCAGAATTGTCTTTTTTTTTTTTTTTTTTTTTTTGAGACAGGGTCTCGCTCTGTCACCCAGGCTGGAAGTGCACTGGCGTGACCACAGCTCGCTGCATCCTTGACCTCCCAGGCTCAAGCGATCGTCCCACCTCAGCCTCCTGAGAGGCTGGAATTACAGGCATGTGCCACCACGCCCAGCTATTTATTTATTTTTTTTTAATTTTTTTGTAGAGACGGAGTCCCACTGTGTTGCCCAGGCTGGTCTCAAGCAATCCTCCTGCCTCGGCTTCCGAAAATGCTGGGATTACAGGTGTGAACCACCGTGCCTGGCCCAGAGCTGTCTTTATCATAAATGTTCCACGCCATATTTCATCTCTGCCCATCCCCTTATCCCCATCCCCAAACCCCCAATCTGACATTTGTGTGAGATTTCATTTGGAGGAAGGCCACGTACATAATGGTTTGGATGATGCCTGATAGCCTCCCTGGCTTTGCCAGCCCATAATTCTAAGAGGGGAAGAGATGTGGCTGGGAGTAGAGGGAGGCTTCCCTTCTGATTCCTGCCTGGAGCCCTGACTGCAAGGGATGCTCCTGGCTTCCCCCATTTGAACCCCACCCCTGGCTGGCCAGTGAGGGGAGCATTCCCTACAGCCCCAGGGAGGGAGAGGCTGCCAGCGATCAGACAGGGCATTGGGCAGGTGACAGACTGTCAACATTGGGCAGATGGCACAGAGCCAGCCCAGCCAGGTGGGGAAACTGAGACCCAGAGAGGGGAAGGGACTTGCTCAAGGTCACACAACCAGACCCTGGCAGATCCCTTTCCACGCTAATTCCTCAGAAGCTCCTGCTGGGGTCTCTAGTGGGAAACTCCTGGGCAGCCCTGTGGGAGTGGCAGCTGGGTTCCACCGGGAGTGGGGTTACTTTGAAGAATAGTAGTCTCTCCTTAAATCCAGATGAGCAGATATGGTTCCAGGGCTCAGCCTGACCCTGAGGCTGTCACAGCTGGGGCAGGGGCTGAGGGTGGAAACTGCCTCGAAGAGCTCAGAGGGCGTTTAGCCTGCCAGGCACAGAGCCCCCGCTGGGGACAGAAAGCCAGGAAAAAGGTGTGGGATGTCAGTATGAATCCTGCTCCTTCCAATGTAGACTCTGAAAGTAAAGGTCCAAGCTTTGAATTGGATCTCAGCTGGGGCTGGGGGCTAGCCAAGAAGATTCGGGCGGCCACACATTTGGGCAAGTTTCCCTACTGCCTCTGCAATGCGCCTGGCCGGGGCCCAGCTGGAAATCAGAGACCCATGAAACATCAGCTCAGGGAGCATCAGGGATGCATGCTCGTGCTTCAAGAAGAAGAAACCCCGAGAGGAGGCCGGGAGAGAGACTGGTCCAAGGTCACTGGACAGTGAGTGGCGGAGCTGGAGCTTGGACGTGGGCTCTGGACTCTGGATTGTGTGTCCCCGCCACTGTCCTGACATCCATGTGGACAGATGCCCTGATCCCCCTCTGCAGGGGCTGTTCTCTTTTCCTCTCTCTGGGGTGTGTAATGTGTGTTTGTCTTTGTCTGTGTGTGTGTGTGTGTGTGTGTGTAGACATTTTTTATTTTGTCTCTTTACCTCCAAATCCTATCTGCTTCATAAAACTCAGAGAAAAAGTCTACAAGCTCAGTCACCCATTCCAGGATCGCTGTCAGGAAATCCTCGTTCCCATCTCACCCACATCCCCCACGCTGGAGCTTAAGTCCTTCCAGGTGGGGCTGGCAAGAGTCTGCGGGACTTACTCCAAGGGCCCCGGGGAAGCGGGCTGGGCTGTTTTGGGAGGAATGCTCACCCGGCAGTGTGCAGGCCTGGCAGGGCTGCCTCTAAATCCAAATTGCAGTCCCCAAGCACGTGCGCTTGCTCTGCCTGGGATCTCCAATGATGCTGCTTTGGCGGGAGTACTGATTCTAGCCGGTGATTTATCATCTGTTTACTCAGAGAAACTGCTTGTTCATTTCTGCTGGTGGGAAGGGAAGGAGGGAGGGAGGGAGGTGAATGTGTGTCCCATGAGCTGCAGAGGTAGCCGGCAGGGATGACTTATACACTCCCCTTGATGGGTGACCTCCATTCACTCTTCCTCCCCGCCTCTCTCCACCTGATGAGAAACAGAATGTGCTCCCTCCCACCTGGGAGGCTTCAGATTCATTTTCTGCTCAGACACCGCTGCTTGCAAAATTCCACCCAGAAGATAAGGGAGGAGGAAGTATCGCTGCAGCATCCTGCTCTATGCCTGGTTATATTACTGGATCCTTGTGTTGCAGCCCTAAGATAGAAGGATTGTCTCCATTTCACAGAGGAGAGAGAACTGATGCGCAGGAGGCTTAAATTGTCTGAAGTCACACAGCAGGTGGGTAGAGCTGGGACCCAACCCCCGTCGGGCTGGTGCCAACTTCATGCTCTTGGAGCAGCATTTCTCCAAGTGTGCATCTCGAGCCACCTGCATTAATTATAGTTACTTCCTCATTCAGTCTCTGTTGTTTTCAACAGGGAGTTACTGACCTAGGCCTGGCTCCAGGCTCATGGGATTCAGCAATGAGAAAGACAGGTCCTGGCCAAGGGAGGCCAAGAACAAATAAGTATAAGCAATAAGTCAGCCAGGTGCTGTGGCTCATGCTTGTAATCCCAACACTTTGGGAGTCTGAGGTGGAAGATTCACTTGAACCCAGGAGTTCGAGGCCAGCCTGGGCAACATGCTGAAACCACATCTATACCAAAATATACAAAAATTCACTGAGTGTGGTGGCGCACCTGCAGCCCCAACTACTTGAGAGCCTGAGGTAGGAGGATTGTCTTAGCCCAGGAGCTCGACACTGCAGTGAGCCGTAATTGTGCCACTGCACTCCAGCCTGGGTGACAGAGAGAGACCCTGTCTCAAAAAAAATAAATAAAAAAAATAAAAAAGAAACAAGTCTATATCTAACAGGTGAGAGCACTAGGGGGAAAAGGAGAGCAGGGTGAGGTGCTGGGGAGTGACGAGGTTGTATGTGTGTTGCAATTTTAGATAGAGTGGTCAGGATAAACCTTACGCAGGTGACATTTGGACCGAGACTTCAAGGAGGTTAAGTGTTTTGCTGTTGAACCTGTATTTCCTGCACCTGCTTCAGACCTCCTCATTGAGAACCTCGCAGGGAAATGAAGCCCAGGAATATGTATTTTAACAAATCCTTTATCCACACTGCAATTTGGAAATCCCTGCTCTTTACCCTGGTGCTTCTTCTCCTACCTAACGGGTCAGGAAATATTTGTTCAAATCCAGGAGTGGCTTTAGGGATTCAAGAATGAAGCTGGAATCCCGAGTCCTACTGACGATTCCCTTCACGACTTGATAATTGGCCAATACTTAGTAACTAAACCAGACAAAATGCACCCATGACTGTGACTGAGTCTGGAAAGCTCTGTGCCAGGGCAGGACATGGATATGCAGTCACAGCATGACACAGATTACTGAAGTACAAGTTGGTGTCCTGAGGAGTGCATAACTTAGAAGGCTTGGGTTCTACATCAGGCTCACCTGTGGTAAGCTTGGGGCAGTCATTTGCTTTGTGGAATTTCAGCTTCTAGGTTTGGGAAATGGAGCTGTTAGACCTTTCCCTACTTACCTTATAACACTGCCACTACCTCTACTACCAGCCAATCTATGTATCCATCCATCCATCCATCCATCGATCCATCCATCGATCCATCCATGCATCCATCCATGCATCCATCCATCCATGCATCCATCCATGCATCCATCCATCTATCCATCCATCCATCCATCCATCCATCCATCCATCCATGCATCCATCCATCCGTCCATGCATCCATCCATCCGTCCATGCATCCATCCATCCGTCCATCCATCCATCCATCCATGCATCCATGCATCCATCCATGCATCCATGCATCCATCCATCCATCCATCCATCTATCCATCGATTCATGCATCCATCCATCCATCTATCCATCGATTCATGCATCCATCCATCCATCCTCACCACCACCATCAGTATCCTCATTTCATCATATCAGCATTTCTGGTGTGGCCTATATTCAAACCAACAAAATTCCAGTCCATTAAAATAATTTGGACATGCCTAACACTTACTGTAAAGGAATTTGGCCTGAGAAAATAATGAAGAAAAACTGTATAGAGAGTAATTAACTCTCCATACATTAGATATCAAAATCTTTAATCTTGGAAGATTAAATCTTGGAAGTTCTTTTCAATGAAGTCCAAAGGTGGGTTCGTGCCACTGGCTTGGGGGAGCCAGACAAGTATCTTGTAACTTCAGTTGTGGTGAAAGCTGCTGTGAAAGGCAGCTTCAGATTTCCCCTGATGGCGGGCAGCCCTGCCTCTGTGCCCAGCCCCATTAACTGTTGGCCTCCCAGTTGCTGAAGCCAGCCAAAAACATCCCCTGCCATTTGAAGTGCTTATTGGAAAAGCAGATTTCATCTTGGCTGGAGCTCTGAGCAGTTCCTTGTGTGGGGTACTCCCCAGGGCTGTAATTGAACACAAGAAAGCATCGGCCTACTTTTGGCATTCTTGCTTTCATCTCAAAGACACATTTAAAAATTTATATTTAAAAAAAGTCAGGGAAAGGGGCCAGCATGGCTCGTGCGGCCACTGGTGCCAGAACACCCAACACAGCCGCTCCAGGAGCAAAGGCTGCGGAGGATGAGACAGGAGAATTAGGACCATACCATGTGGCAGTGCTCCATGCCCAGCTTCCGGGAGCTTGCCTGCGTGGAATGAACAGTGAGGTGCTTTTGAGGCTGGGCCTCTGTCTGATCTAGGCTTTGCAGAGCAGGAGTTTGAGGGTTCAGATCAGGTCCCCCTCACAGCAGTCCAATTGGATGAGAATTTTCTAAAAGCTGGGAGAAGAGGGGAGTCCAAGACCTACTTGGATACTCACCCCAGGGTCTAGGCAGCCTGGCCAGCAGGAGATGCACCGTCTTCCCAAGCCCCACCTGTTGTGCTGCTGCAGAACATGGTTCCAAGGGCTTCTGTCTACATTGGTGATAGAAAACCATTGAGGAAAAAGACCTACTGCCCCTCTGGCGGATTCAGAAAACAGTAGGTGTCTAATGGATGTGCGTTAGCTTGCTCTCACACGCGAAACGATTGCAGTTAAGCACAACGCAACCTTTCTCTACAACTCTTAGTAAGATCTTCTCTAGGGGCCATTGTAAAGCTAAACCACCAAGCTTCATGGAGGGCTGAAATAAGATAGCATCCTGGAGACAGGAGAGCCCTCACAATGTAACCATACACTCAGAAGCCTGGTCTCTTAGGGACCACCCGCTTCCCTGCACAGGGTTACTGTTGCACCGTCAGCTTGTGGCCCACTATGACCCTCTTAATCTTATTCAGGAATTTTTGTTTATAGGGAGTCATCATTCTGTAGGCAATTGGCTTTCCCTCTGAATGCAGGATCCTGCACTTATTCTTATTTTACACTAAGATCATTGATAGCTTGTGTTTTCTAAAAAAGAAAAAAAAGTTGGATGCCTTACAACAAATAAAATACATTCGGTAAGATTATTAAAATAGTTATCTTATTTCAGGACCACAGGAAGAAAGCGGGAAGTAAATATACAAAACCTAAAACTATTATTAAATTTAACTCTGAGGCTCTTGGCAGTCAAGACAAAAATAAAACAGGGAAAAGTATATGGATTTCTTGGGAGAGAGAAAATTCATCTGGCTTTTGAGCTCTAAAGAGATTTCCTAAGGGGCTCCTGTCGAGTGATACAACAGGCCAGTGGGTTGACACCAGTTTTATGCAAAATGGTCAAGTAGTTTTCAGCTGGATTTTTTTTTTTTTTGTCATGACACTTAACCAGCATTTAGGGCATCATAATGACTAGTCTGGGAAGTGAAAGTGATCTTGAGGGGTAGAATAGAATATAGGAAACTCTAAGAGAACTGATAGAATCATCTGGCCTGTTCATCATGCATTCCATACTTAAGGGTACTTTGAGTAGGATCTGGGGCAAAAAAGAAGAAAGGCTAACTGCAGGATATGTCTCAGGAATCATCAACACTGCACCACACCACTACCCCACCCGCCCCCCACCCCACCCAGCAGAAAATGAATTGCCTCATGAAATCAGTGAACACCTAAGTTTTGGTGTTGGTGTTGATGTGCACGTATGTGTGTGCATGTGTGCGTGTGTGGGAATGTCTGTGGGTATGAATGCAAGTCCTCTTCCCCTAGCCCAGCACAGCCCCCACCACAGAGCAAGAGAGCAAGGCTCTCAGCATCCTGGAATCAGCTCTTCTCTAGTTGATTTTGATAACCAGCCAAAAATGCAGGATCTTTTCAAGGCCTGAAGATCATTAACTCTTTGGAAGAACAACAGGAGAGTTTTTGAATGCTGGGACTGACAGCCTGTTGGTGATAGGCTTAATTACTCCAATTAAATATTCAGGAGCAGAGCCAGGCAAGCCAACAGCATTAGGGGAAGGAATCTTTGCTCCAAGGCTGCAGAATTGCTTGCTAGACGGCATTGAGCTTCCCTAAGATGAACACTAGGTTCCCAGGCTCCCAAAGTCCTGCCTTTTGATGGTATTTTCTCCCCTCTGGGAGGCACTGACTTTAAAAGATTTATCATTAACTGAGGACCTAGTGTGTTCCAGGGCTGTGCTAGGCCCTGGAAGTGCCGACAAACAAGTTCCCTTCTGTGGAGGAAGTAGAGGAACCGATTTCCCCACCCCACACATATAATTACCAGACAGTGTAATCCCATGTGGGATGAGAATTAATAGGAAATCAAAGTTAATTCTCAAATTCTACTTTTCCAGGCTGTGGGTTTCCTTCCCTGGAACCGCTGGCCCAGTTTCTTTCTAGATCATGACTGGAACCATCACTGATCTTTGGGGCGTGGCACAACGTTGGCATATACGCTGCAAGTTTGGTTGCCACAAAGTCCCTTCTGAATTCTAATAACGGGGCCTTTCTTTCTGGGTGGAAAGTTTCTGCCGTAGCTGGGGTGGGTCAAGCGTGGGCACTGAGTAGCCTCATTGGTGAGGGGTGGCCGCCCTTGCATTCTCCTGCTCGGTGGCCTGAGGGTCGACCCCTGATAAGCCACTGCCCACGGCCACAGGACAGGACAAGCTTCCTGACCCATGTAGAGATGGAATCCATGCCCTATTCTCCTTACATCTGTGCTCTAGCTAAATGAGCAGCTGACAACCCCAAACCTTACCTCACAGAGCGGACTTGCTGGCCTGCCTGAGATCTGCAATTAGGGGGGGATGGAGCTAGAATCTGGGTCATGTGCTTATCTCTAGCCTTGGGGTCTCAGCCATATCCCCCACAATACTTCAGTGTATCACCTTATCATCAGCATCAAGAGGTGCTACAAAGAGGTTGGATTTTGTTCTTTTGCAATACACAGCAAATAATTTCTTTTCAAACCCAGTTGTTCTTAATCATCTTCTGCCTCAAAACACCTGCAGGATTTTTGGTGCAGTCCCTGGTACCAGCAACAGCCTCGCCTACGAACTTGTTAGAAATGCAAATTCTGGACCCCACCCCAGGATTACTGAATCAGAAACTGGGGGTGGGAACAAGCGGTTTGGGCTTTACTGGGCCCTGCAGGTGCTTCTGGTGCAAGCTCATCTTTAAGAACCACTGAGTAAGAATAACTCACTGTGACGGGGGTTCTGGGTCGGGAGAGGCTTCCTGGGGCGTGTGCCAGAATCTCTAGAATTGAGGATGGGAGCAGCACACAGGTAGTTTGAAAAAGCCACTAAACTCATTATACTCTCTCCCCCCGCACCCTATCCTATTCTGAGAATCATTGATGTACAAACTAATTTTGCACTGGAGGAAATGTCTCACCCAACTGTCTCCTGGTTTTGATGATTTTTTTTAAGCTTCAGAAAGTTCATTACACCGTTGGGGTGACTTGTGTTTCACCTCAAATCTCCTTCCATGGTTGTAGACAAAGAATGAATTTATACAAGCTGGGGCTTAAAAAGGGAGACGTTTCCCCACAGTGGTTTTGTCTCGTTTGGCTTTTGCTGATTAGGAGTTGGTTGGGTCAAGGGTCCACCCTAGGAGCTGGAAACCACCCTCGAACCATGTACCCCCTTGCCAGCCCCTGGGGCAGGGGTCTTCTGGCCCCAGCAAGTGCTCAGGTTAGGAGGGGCCCATGGATGGTCAGGAATGGCATGCTGCTTTGCTTACAGCCAAGCAACCGTGTGCATCTGCATGAGTATTTTTTTACAAGCTTCTTAAAGGAAACAGATGTCAGCAGCCTCTTTTTATTGCCCGCAACGGGGAGAAGACACACCTAAGTTGTTTGAATTGTTTGCAAACAGTGGTAGATGTGGGCATTATTTTTCTCTAAAAAGATTATATTTGGGAAGCCACCCCCAGGATTTGAGGGGATGCTGGGCCTTTTAAAAGTAAGGAGCGTTTAATCCACCCCATCTCACTGCAATCGGCAGGTGTTCATGCTGCTTCTGCTTGCCAGGAAAACAGTGAGAGGAAGGAGACTGGCTTCTTAGAAAGTATGTTTTCCTGTGGAAGTGGCCCGCGAAACCTGCTTATCTGGGTGACAGGCTCCCTCTTCTCAGAAGGTGGTATTTCCCTTGTGGCTACACAGGCAGGAAGCAGGTGGCAGGGAGCGGACCCACAGCATCCCCCACAGTGGGCCCTGGGGTTGCCACCAACCGTGGCTGGGAGCTACTCTCGTTGATTGCTGAGTGGCTCTGTGTCTCTGGGAGCTGGAGTCAGCCGATGTGCTTGGCAGATCTGGAGGGTGGGGTCTCTGCTGAGTGCGGCTACTTGCTCTGGGAGCCGATCATCGGGGACTGCTCCATTGGCCCAGAAGGAGCCTGGCTGGATCCCTCTTGCCCTGGGGGAAGGGAAGCCCGTTGTGGCAGGAAGACTCTGCCTGAACTCTGACCTTTCCACTCACTAGAATGCAAGCCCTGCAGGCAGCAGATCCTGTGGTTTCATTCACTCAGCTACCCCAAGCATCTTGAAGGGTACCGGGCACACACTGGGTTCTCAATACATGTTTATTGACTAAATAATTGGATTCCTCTCCCATCTTCCACCCGCCAGCCTCCTCTTAAACCTGACACAGAATTCAAGGGCTGTGCTGTGGCTGCCAGCTCCTCTTCTGGTGCCCTGGGGACGAAGAAGGGATCTGGAGGGAAGACTGTCACCCTCTTGCGAATGTTTCCAAGAGGCAGCTCAGCATAAGAGAGAAAAGGGGAGATCCCAGTTCCAGGAACACCTGGCCAGTGTTTCACTTGTTTATCGGAGTTGACAGGACCAGCCCAGCCCTTTCCCCCCTCTCCGCATCATGATGGACGGGAGCCTGGCCTTTGAGGTAAGGACAGATGGGGTTACAGACACAGGCCTTTGAAGACATCTGGAGCGACTGCTTCTCTGGCAGTTCACTTTTTAACTGGCACTTCACCCAGGAGTTGAAGGACCATCTGACAGATGCATAAGAGGTTTGGTGTTGAAGAGAGTTGGGCTAGAGAGTGTCGCAGAGCCCTGGGACTCCTGTGGGTTTAGGATTCTGGCTGAGGGGAGTGTGGCAGGGGCTTCTCACTCACAGGCTCCAGGCTGTGTGATCCGTGGCTGAGGACCTAGACCCATAGACTTAGGCACCCTGCAGGGGATCCCATTTCAGGCAGGACTTTGCCTCCACAGCCCCACAGCTCTGCCTTGGACCAGAAGATTCCAAACAATTTAAACTACTAGTAATGTTGATAGAATACTAGTAATTTGCAAGGAAAAATATTCCCTGGGCCTTGACGAAGCAGTTGACTTGTGATGGCACCTATGAACATCCTGGGGCCATGTGTTGTCATTTTCAAGCTTTCCCTTCTCCCTAGAGGTGACAACCCTGGTCCCGTGGTGCCCTCCTTAGTGAGCTTGGCAACAAATATGACAACATGAGGGTCACTAGGAAGGAGAAAAAGAGCAAAGAATAGATACAAATGTGATAGGGTACCCTGGTCTTCAATTAGAGAAAACCAGTCATTTTACAAGAAGACCTAAGCCCAGCCTCTTCTAAGCTCAGTGAGAGAGGGAAGAGCAGGAAAGAGACTGGCCAGAGGTTGCCCAGGGCCCCAAGGCAGCCCTGGGATTTGATGGCTATAAATATAAGTGTATGAAGCAGAACAGCACTCGGCAGACTAGGCACGGTGGCTCACGCCTGTAATCCCAGCATTTCTGGAGGTGGAGGTGGGTGGATCACTTGAGCACAGGAATTCGAGAACAGCCTGGGCAACATGGCAAAGCCCTGTCTCTACAAAAAGTACAAAAATTAGCCGGGTGTGGTGGTGCGCACCTGTAGTCCAAGCCGCTCGGGAAGCTGAGGTGGGAGGATCGCCTGAGCCCGGGAAGGCGAGGCTGCAGTGGTTGGTGATTGCGCCACTGCACTCCAGCCTGAGCAAAAGAGTGAGACCCCATCTCAAAAAAAAAAAAAAAAAAAAAAAAAGCACTGGGCATCTGTCCTGTGCCCATTTAGGGCGAGGTCCTGTGGTTTCAGGTCCTGTGATAATCTGCCCATTTTGCCATTCATTAGTTCATCATCCAATAGATGCCTTTTGAACACCTAGTGCATCCCCAGCACTGTGCTAACACAGGGGGGCGATGGCAAACAAGAGACAAAGTTCCTGTCCTCGTGGAGCTTACAGTCCCACTTGCCTTACACCGACTTGCTGAGCCTTCTTCTCGGGTGATGCCTCAGCTTCCTACTTCACGAAGAAGATAAAAGCAATCAGAAGAGATGCTCCCGAGCATCTGTCCCCACCTCACCCCCCGCTTCACCGCATGCCCGCGTTTTGTGTCTGTCCCTCTCCTGTTCTGTGGATGAACTTTTTCACGCCATGGCTCAGGCCAGCCCCTCCCTCTGCAATATTCATCCCATGCCCTCCTGGCTGCTCATGGACATCGCTCCAGTGTCTCCCTTCTGTCCCTTGCACCATCAATCTTTCCCTCTCTATGGGGTCTCTCCTAGCAGCATACTAACATGCTCCCATCTCTCCTTGTAAAGACACCTTCTCTTGACCCCACCTCCTCCCCCAGGGAATGGCCCCAGTTCTTACTGTTTTTTCCAAAATGACTGTCTGGACTCATCATCTCCAAATTCTCTCCTCGCATTCTCCCTTGAATCCACTGCAATCACACTGTCATCCCTGACACTGTTCTTGTCAAGGTCACCAATGTCCTCATTTTGCTAAATACAGTGCACATTTCTTGGTCTTCATCTTGCCTGACTGTCAGCATTATTTGACATGGCTGGTTCCTCCCTCCATGTTGAACACTTTCTTGACATCCACCTGCTTTCCTTCTCCTTCTGGCCACTGCCTCTCAGACTCTTTTGCAATCTTCTCTAAAGATTCCTGTGAAGGAATGACAAAGAATATCAAGGCTCAATCCTTGGAACTCCCCATCACTTATCTTTAAATGAGACTTCTCTGCTGACTCTCAGAGTTATGTATGCTGAGAATCCACTGCCTCTAAGACATCGTGCTTGGCAGGTAACAGACATTTCATCCTGAGCTGAGCTCCTGCCCACCCCGCCCACACACAGATCCCTTCTTGCCCACAGATTTCCCATCTCAGCCAATGGCAAGTCCAAAAATCCTTTGTGTCCTCTTTGATTCTTCTCTTAGGTTCCTATCTCCCTTCAACTGAGGCATCGTTTCCAAATCAGACACTTCTCATCACCACTATTGCCCTCCCCTTGTCCAACCCACCATTGGCTCTTGGCTGGAGTATTATGAGTCTCCTAGCCGGCTCTCCCTGTTCTTATTATTTCCCAGTAAGTTCCCACCCTGCCTTCAGACTCTTCTCCACACAGCTTCCAGAGTAATCCTTTCAAAAAGTCAGTCGGATCCCATCTTTTCCCTCCGGTCTCACTCTGTCAGCCACATTCATTCCAAAGGACCATGTGGTCTGTGTCCCTGTTCTCTCTGGTTCTCTCACTGCTCTCCTCTGTGCTCACTCTCTCCTGCCTCACGACATTTGCACTTACTGTTTCTTCTGCTTGGAACCCTTTCCGTCCAAGATTTTTTTTTTTTTTTTTTTTTTTTTTTTTGAGACGGAGTCTCACTCTGTCACTCAGGCTGGAGTGCAGTGGTGTAATCTCCGCTCACTGCAAGCTCTGCCTCCAGGGTTCACATCATTCTCCTGCCTCAGCCTCCCAAGTAGCTGGGACTACAGGTGCCAGCTACCACACCCGGCTCATTTTTTTTGTATTTTTAGTAGAGGCGGGGTTTCACCATGCTAGCCAGGATGGTCTTGATCTCCTGACCTCATGATCCTCCTGCCTCAGCCTCCCGAAGTGCTGGGATTACAGGCGTGAGCCATCGCACCCGGCCTCCCTCCAAGATCTTTACTCATGTGTCACCTTAGTGATGGCTCCCTCCTTGACCATCCTATTTAAAATTGCAACCCATTCAACACCCATTCCTCCTCCTCCATCCTGACTCTGCTTCCTCCATTTGACCTGTCACTCTTCAATCCAGTAGCATTCCGATTCAGTGGTGACAAGGAACAGGACCTAAGGAGGTGCGTCAGCTGTAGAGAATTTAAAAATAATCGTGAAATAAACTCAAAGTGGGTTTGCTCTGTATGAGCCCTGCCCACCGGCAAGTCTAAATTCCGTTATCAGGACACTCTCCTGCCAGGGTGGGCCGCCCTCACCGATTCTCCTCTATCTTAATACACTATGTGTTTCCCTTGTTTATTTTGCTTATTGTTCATTTCCATGCACTAGAATGTAAGCTCCGCGAGGGCAGGATGTGTTGTCTGTTTTGTTCACTACTGTGTCCCTTGTGTCTGCCACACAGTGTGTGCTCAGTAAGCTTTAGCTGAATGAATGAACTGGAAGGTGCCGAAGTTCCCTTAGTTGGGAGTTATCAGGAGGGCTTCCTGGATGAATTGGTGTCTATATTGCCTGTCCTTAAAGAGGAGGAAGGTGCTCTAGGCAGATGGAACAGCAGGTACAAAAGCAACTTGACTCTCAGGGTCATTAGCTAAGAGTAGGAGTCAGAGGGATGAGTGGGTGTTGTTCACCAGAATTTACCCTTCAAAATGTCAGTGCTTAGTAAATGAATGTGTTCCTTTATTACTAGTTGGTGGAGGGTCCTTGTTGACATCTTGCAGAGGTCTGGCTGTCACTTTTCATCAGAATGGCTATTCCCCACTCCTGCTAAGAGCTCCAGGCCTGGCGGGGGTGGGATGGTGGGTTGTGGTGCTGGTAAGGGCTGTCACCCAGCACGCTGTTAGAACTTTACTTATCCTCTTGCTTGAAGTGTGGGGGCTGGAAACCATTCAGGAGGCTGTGGTTACAGTCCCAGACAGGGTCCCTAAGAGCAAGGAGCCATTCCCAATGCCTCCTCCTTAGGGAAGCCTTCTCTACTTTCTCTTCCCTCTTCTTGGCAGAGTTCGTACCTTCCTCCTTTTGGCTCTGTTTATTTCTTTAACACTTACAACGTAATACCATCTTTATTTGTTCCATGTTTGTATCTTCTACGGAATGTGGCTTCAAGAACAGAAAGCACAGAACGTGGCACGTTGGAGGAAATCTGTAAGTGTTTGTTAAAGGCACAACAATGAATCAGAACAGATGTCATATACAGTGCTATGCCATGTCGAAATAGTATAATAGTTATTGTGGTGATGCTTTTGAATGCTAATCAGAATAATGAGGGTGACTAGTCCATAGTTAGATGGAATATAGGATATACAGAATATGCCTTTTTCTGCAAGGGGATGTGTCACTTAACTTTGTTCCTTGAAGCTCCAGAGGCCCAAGGTCGCCCACAATGATTCAAGTATTATCAATGTTGAGAGCCTGTAAAAGCATCAAATATGTTATAGCTTCCAAAAAATTGTGAATTAGACTGAAAACCAGCATTTAAAAAAATAATGTGATGTTGACTTAAACACTGGTTTTATATACATGCCGCACATGAGCCGTGGAGGCCGCTCACACGCCAGTGTACTGGTTCCTCTGCAGTGGGCAGGCGGGCCATACCCCACTGGGGAGAAATCTTATGGGCTTCACAAATGTCTAACGAAACAACATTTTTAACTAGTTCAAAATCGGAGTTCAGAAACAGTTCAGTTAATATTTAAGTGTCGAGTTAAGAGAGGAGGTTGAACAAAATTCATTTTGAAGTTTTCATAGTTTTTAAAAAGCAAAACTTTAGACTTAAAATGGGCTGCTTTATTATATGCAATGCATGTGAATATTAAATGTATGTTAAGTTTTTCATTTAGCAGATTTCTCCCCAGACTTTTAAAACCACCACCAAAAAATATTTACACATTCTCTCCTCTCCCCAAAGCGTCCCTCCCGTACACAAATACCCTTATTTTGAGACCCTGTTGCTCTAGATTAAACCGGTTCTTCCAAGAGCAGCCTGTAGGATTCTGCTCCAGCCAGAGCAAGGCCCTTGGCTAATGTCGCTGCCTCTGGTTGACTGAGCCGGGCTGGGAATCTCATGATGGAAGCTTTCCACCTCCTTCCCAAGCCAGCCCTCTAGCGGAGGCCAAGATTGCGTCATCTGTCCTGGGCCTCATCCCGCCTTGCCTGAGGCCTGATCACCTAATGTGTTTCAGGAGCATTCCAGCAGCCAGGCTTTCAGTTGCTCCTCCATCCCAGATGGGGAAAAACTTGTGCGGCACATTTGCCTCAGGAAGCCTGCACTTGGCTCCCCGACGCCCCTAGGACAGCGTCCCTTCACGTCGGACAGACTGGGTGTGGGCCGTGAGGTTTAGGAGGCTTTAGGAGAAGGAAGATCCTCTCTCAGGAGTGAAATGATCTTATCTGAGAGGATGGAAGTGGTGAGGGCATAAGCATGGGTCCTGGGCTGCGACTGTGCCCCTTCCTCCCCATGCTGACACGTGCTTGCCCACAAGCGCCCCGGGCCTCTACATCTCTTGGTAGTTTAAAGCTCTATTTTAGTCTCAACTAGAAGTTTTTCTCACTGCTAGATCTAAGTTCTCAGACTGTTCAGTGGGTTCTATTTCTTTTTTTAATAATTCAAAAAACGTTTCCAGTTAATTCATGATCACTATGAAAAAAAATAGGCAGGACATATAAATGAAAGGTTAAAATATATACAAATCAAAGAAGGAAGTACACCCAGACCAGTTAGCAGGCAAGCTTGCCAGACATCAATCCAGCAAGAAAACCATGGTGTGCTTTGAAAACGCCAAATCCAGCCGGGCGCGGTGGCTCACGCCTGTAATACCAGCACTTTGGGAGGCCGAGGTGGGTGGATCACAAGGTCAGGAGTTTGAGACCAGCCTGACCAACATGGAGAAACCCCGTCTCTACTAAAAATACAAAATTAGCCGGGCATGGTGACGCATGCCTGTAATCCCAGCCACTTGGGAGGCCAAGACAGGAGAATCACTTAAACCCAGGAGGCGGAGGTTACTGTGAGCCGAGATCGTGCCATTGCACTCCAGCCTGGGCAACAAAAGTGAGACTCCGTCCAAAAAAAAAAAAAAAAAAAAAAGAAAATGCCAAATCCATTACTTCTTTGGGAATCTCAGGTGTAACCGCTGGTGTGCTGTGGATGACACAGCATCACTGGGATCTGGTGCCTGGAATGAGCTGCGTGAAGGAGTAGGAGTGTGCTCACCCATCCTCAGGACCACGGTTGGTCGCTGTCCTACGTTTTCCCTCCTTGCTCCCAGGGCTAGTCCTGGTTAGGTGTGGGCGGCAATCTGGGGACAGCAGTCAGCTTGCTGTCTGCTCCACTCTGCAACAAACTGCCTTCCTCAGTGCCCACCCCAACGGAGAAGGAACAAATGGTCTTCTGTTGGGAGGATTTGTATCTGTTCTCAGCTGTCTGTGGGTTTGTACTTCCCACCTGCCTGCCCAGGCCTCATCCGATGTATCAGGAGTCCTCTGGGTAGGCACCAATGAGGACAGCCTTTTAACTAATCCGGGGTGCCGCCGGGGAGCTGGAGTGCGAGCTCTCTAGCCCTATGGGAAGCTCCCTGGGAGGCTGCACTCTTTTCTACCAGTGAATGTTCTTTCACCCACTCCCTGTGGGCGCTGGCCAGATCCTCTGTGAGCAACGGAGCTCGGTGGCATGGTTTAACCTGGAACGGCCCTCCCAGCCACCCAGGGAAATCTCTCCATTCAATTACCTCCTGGCTTCCCACAGTGTGGCCCATTAGCCTTGTCTAGGGGTCTTATGCATCAGGATTTATCATTGTGCAGCACCTGCCGGGGAGCTTGCCCCAGGCTTTGAAGGTCCCTCTGCAGAGGAGCTTAGGCAGGAGCAGGGGGCGCATGGAGGAGGTTTCTGTCAGTGGAGGAGCAGGTGCTATGATTTGCCTAGCCTGCTGTTGACGCTCCATTGCAGTCCTCATCACTTCAGAGCACTTTCATTCTTATTTTATTTTTAAATTTTTAAAAGAGACTGGGTCTCTTTTGTTGCCCAGGCTAGAGTACGGTGCTGTGATCATAGCTCCCTGGAGCCTTAAACTCCTGGGCTCAAGCAATTCTCGTGTCTCAGCTCCCTGAGTGGCTAAGACTACAGGTGGGCACCACCAGGCCTGGAGAATTTATTTTATTTTTTAGAGATGAGATCTTGCCATGTTTCCCAGACTGTGCTTGAACTCCTGGCCTCAAGCAATCCTCCCACTTCAGCCCCAAGAGTTGCTGAGATTACAGGGGGAAGCCACCTTGTCCGGCCCAGAAGCACTTTTCAAAGCCTCTTACGCTGGATGCTGTAGGTTCCATGCAACAATGACACTGTAATTATGATTTAAGCAGCACCTACTAGAAAGGAGCGTGTCTCATACATTATTGATCACTCTTAAAACTGCCTAGCTCCACGTGATGGCTCACTCCTGTAATCCCAGCACTTTAGGAGGCTGAGGCGGGCAGATCACCTGAGGTCAGGAGTTCGAGACCAGCCTGGCCAACATGGCGAAACCCTTTCTCTACTAAAGATACAAAAATTAGCCGGGCGTGGTGGCGCGTGCCTGTAATCCCAGCTACTTGGGAGGCTGAGGCAGGAGAATCACTTGAACCTGGGAGACGGAGGTTGCAGTGAGCCGAGATTGCACCACTGCACTCCAGCTTGGGCAACAGAGTGACACTCCATGTCAAAACAAACAAACAAAAAACCCCAAACTGCCTGGCTCCATTTTGTTCAACAAGAGGCTCAGAGAGTATGTTTGAGGTCACCCACGTGTGTATTTTACGTCTAAAACCTCTCCTGACCCTCCAATGACCCACTCCTGGCTGTGGTCAGTTAGGTCTGTTCAGCTGCAGGAGAGGAGGCTGATAACGGCCAGGCAGGCTCGGATCTTCTAAATGTGGTCCCTCGCTGTGGCGGCTTAGGTTAGATCTTCTCTCAAACTCAGGCCGCTGGAGGGTCCCCACCGGGAAAGGGACGCGCCAGGGCGTGGGGCAGGTCCAGCGGGTCCCGGCGCTCTGCTTTTACCTGGCAGGCGGGAGCGGTCCAGCGGGGCGGGGGCGCAGCGCGGGCCCGGGGCTGGAGGGCAGGGGACGGAGCGGGCAGGAGGGAAGGGCCGGGGGAAGCCAGCAAGCAGGCGGCGGCGGCCTTGAGCCACTGGCTGGGGCTGGTTGTGGCCGAGGCTGTGGCGAGAGGCGGGGCCGCTGGTGTGGCCGATGAGCCCGTAATGAAGCCCGGCGCCTGGGCCCCCTTTGTTCCCGGAGAACTATTTAAAAAGCCCCCTCCTCAGTCCCCGTGCGGGGCGAATGGGGACAATGGCCGGAGTCGCAGTGGGCAGAGCGGAACGCCCCCTTTAGAGAGGCCTTTCCAGCCGCGCGGCCCGGGCTTGGAGGCTCCAAGCGCCGCGAGGGCCGGGGCACTGCACGCGGGGCGCGCGCTGCCCTTCGGGGCCAAGAGGCCAACGGTGAAACAACAAAGATTTTTTTTCTCTCTCTTTTTTTTTTTTTTTTTAAGAAACCTCGCCATTGCAGGGAATGGGTAAATCGCTCAGGCCGCGTGGGTCCTTGGCAGATGGCAGAGGCGGCTTCCCAGTCCCCCACCTGGCACTAGAGGGACGGGGCGCGCACCCAACGGTGGCACGCATCGCCGACTTTTCCTGAATGCCGCTGTGGCACATTCCTGGCCTTTGCAGTTATTAGGAAATGAGAGGATCTTTTTTCCTTCTACTCTCCCCCTCCCCCTCCCTTCGTTTTTCTTCCAGGCATGGAATTATCTACTTTAGCAGTTCAAAAGACATTCCATTCCCATGACAAAGACAGAAAGGGGTGATGTTGGCATACTGTAGCCCTCTTTCTTATAGGGAGACTTGAGCAATAAATCATAATGAATGAAAATTTAAAATAGCATTTATTTAACCTTTAATAGTATACCTTGCTTATTTTCAAAGCGTCACTAACAGCTTTGTTTTTCACATTCCCCAGCAAGGATCCAGCTCAAACTTTGAGCAGACAGTAGTGAATTTTATTGCTCTCATATATTCCTAAAAAAAAAATGGGTTGAGGGGATTCGTGTTCAGCCCGCTCTCAGCTCTGAAATGTCTTAAGTCTATCACTGAACAAAGGCTGACAGAAGATTTTAAAATAGAATGGAAATCTATCATCACAGCAAATATCTACATATATATATATATAT
>NW_026652288.1:103053914-103065830 GCF_009828535.3 Hylobates moloch | reverse complement strand
GCCAGGATGGTCTCGTTCTCCTGACCTCGTGATCCGCCCGCCTCGGCCTCCCAAAGTGCTGGGATTACAGGTGTGAGCCACTGTGCCCGGCCCTTTTTTTTTTTTTTTAAGTAGAGATGAGGTTTTGGCATGTTGGCCAGGCGGGTCTCCAGCTCCTGACCTCAGGTGATCTGCCCACCTCAGCCTCCCAAAGTGCTGGGATTACAGGCCTGAGCCACTGCGCCCGCCCCCGTGTCCGGCTCTACTTATATCTTCTATTTAGCACTCTTCTTTCCGGCTTGGAACCCACCTATCTCTTTTCCAGAGACAATGACATACACAGGTATCAACATTAGCTCACCCAAGACGGGCTCACACCAGTGAATGCCAGAATATCTGGAAGTGGTTGATCAAAAACATTCTCAATAATGTGTAATCCAACAGGAGACACAAACCTGGACAAAAATGAAAGGTCAGGGGGATTTTCCCCCAAGAGAACAGAATAGTCTAAAAGTTTGAAAACCTTTTAACAGTCTTGGGCTTTCATCCCTGCGTGTGTTGCAATTTACATTTGTGCTTAAGGATGGGAGACTATCTGAAGTCATTGTTTTCAGTGAGGGTCATTTTTAGCTTCTCCGAATGTGACTCTGGTATGTTCCATTGCACAGGTATTTTTCACAGTTCCCTAGGCCTGAGAGTATTTAAGGCTGCCCCAGAGAGGAGCCCCTAGCCAGGCGATTCCCGGCTTGTGCGGGAATCCCAGTGGAAGGACAATGGGCCAATTACTAGCAAAGCCTGCGGTCTCCCTGGGAGAGGTTAAGGAGGAGAGCGCATGGCCTTTGAGCTACCGTGTCATCTGTTCTGGGGCTTAATCAAGTTATCATATCACCCCAGTGTCTCCCGGCTTCTATCCATCGATTTGAATGAAGACAAAAATTTGCAGACAAATTTCTAGCAGCAGGAAGTTGGTGCTCTCCTGTGAGGCTGGATGAAAAGCACCTGTAACCTTGCCGGCCTCCATCTAGCTCCTGCTGGGAGCTGCTTCAGGCAGCAGCCTGCTGGCTTCAGAGCCTGCCTGTCAGTGGAAGCTGGGCTGGGGGGAGGACGCTATTGTGTGTTTCAAGAGAATGGCCTGGAGCAGGCTCAGCTGTGGCTAGGATGGCGCAATGTGGCCAGCTACTGGGGAATGGGTAGGTGGACACTGCCACTTTCCTTTTGATATTGGCCTGGAGTCATATTTAAGTTAAGACAGAGCTGGCGTGCAACAATCCTCATGATGGTTTGAAGGGAAACTTTCTCTCTCTGGAGGGAGGGTAAGAGTCAAGGAGCTCTCCCACCCTGCCATCAAGGCCAGACCTCTACTCCTCTCTGGGCTGGTTTCCTTCTTGGTAAAGCTCAGGGATGTTGTAATTTGCATCTAATCTGCAGGGTGGAAGAGAAAGGAAGTTTGGGCATTGTTTGGGAGTCAGAAGGCATGTTCTAGACCTAGCTCTATGACTTGGGGAAGTGGCTTAGTCGCTTTTTTTCTTGGTTATTTCACGTATAAGATGGGGATAATGATCCAGGCTGTTGCCTACTTCACGGGTTATGAACCAAGGAGATGAAAGATGCTGATCAGTCAATGAAAAAAATTTAAAAACCACATTACTAGTGCCTCTAAAGCCCTGCCAGCATCTGTGCCCTATGATTCAACATCACAAAGAGGGCTAGGAGAAGAAGACAGTTATTAATTAGCATTACTATAAAAGCATTCCCTCCTGAGAAGAGGTTCATTACTGAACATGAATTTCACAGTCATTAGCAGAAAAAGCCAGAGGGTATGATTTCAACACTCTGAGGTGGCTTGTTGATCTGATCAAAATCAACTTTTCTGGAGTCCACAGAAAATTAGACTTTTTGACATTCTGCTGAAAGACTCATATCCCAAAAAGCTGGATGGAGACCTGGTCAATAAATCATTTCTTCTCCCGCCCCTGACCTTCACACTGTTTATGTCCTTCAGCCACTATGACAGGGGACATCGATCTTGAACCTAGTTGGCAACTCCAGCCTGTTTCCTCATCTTTCAAATGGGGCACATTTTCTCTGCCTCCCTAACTGGTGGGAGCGTGGGTAGAGCCCTCTGGTCAATAGGTGAGAAAGCGTTTTGTAAAGCAGAAGGTGCTGGATATGTTTACACTTCCACACACACTCCTAAAGGATCATTATGGTCCATGTAACTGGAACCCAAATGAATACGTTGGGGAAATTTTGCAGCCTTGTGGACTTGGTAGTTTGGATCCAATGTCGTGGATGATGTGGCTCAAAAGAAGTTTCTTTATGCTGAGTAATCACCTACCTGCTGGCTCTGAATGAACAGATATAGGGTATCCTGCTGCTCTCCTGAGAGGCTGGCCCAGTGGGCATAAGCAGGGCTTGGACGCTGATGCCCAAACACAGAGACCATCAGACAGCAAACAGCTAAACCAGGGACCAAATGCTCTGCATTGCTTCTTTTCCCATTAGTTTGTTCCTAAGCACCTGCCCCATCAAAATACCCATGACTCCCCCAAATGTCACAGGGGGCACTGCTGGGATGTTCCCTCTGCCGTTTCCTCTGCCACATCTCCCCACCTTCTCTGCTTATTTAATTTGTCTTATCCTGGCTGGGCACAGTGACTCATTCCTGCAATCCCAGCACTTTGAGAGGCCAAGGTGGAAGGATTGCTTGAGCCCAGGAGTTTGAGACCAGCCTGAGCAACACAGCAAGATCCCATCTCTACAAAAAATAAAAAACTGAGCTAGGCGTGGCAGTGCCCCTGTAGTCCTAGCTACCAGGGAGGCTAAGGTGGGAGGATCACTTAAGCCAGGAGTTTGAGGCTGCAGTGAGCTATGATTGTGCCACTGCACTCCTGCCACAGCCTTGGTGACAGAGCGAGACGCTGTCTCTCAAAAGAAAAAAAAAAGTCTCATCTTTCAAGGTTCTACTCATTGTCACCTCCTCTGTGAGGCCACAGTCTTCAAACTCCTAACACAGTCAGTACTGACTATCCCTCCCGCCGACTAAAGCACTGTCTTGTGCTTTGCCGTGCTGCAGTCTGGTTTGTATGAGCATTCACTGTGCACCCACCTCTATCCCTGTTTACACTGTGAGCTTCTCAAGGTCAGAAACCAGGTATGATCCCTCTTGGTGTCCCAGCACCTAGCACAGCTGCTGGAGTCTAGTAATTTATGATTCAATGTTGGATTGCATTTTTGCCATTCCTTTGTGTGTCAGAGAGTGACCTGAAGGGATTGTGAGAGGGGAAGAAAAGATGAAATCTTTTATTTTTATTTATTTAAATCAATTCCATTTTTGCTTTTGCCTTGAATCCCAGCCCATTAAAAAATCTGAAAAACTGCTCTGATATAATTCATCGGATAACTACAATTTGTCTACTCACCAACTGAGGGACATTTGGGTTGCTTCCAGATTTATTTATTTTTTGGGACAGAGTTTTGCTCTTGTTGCCCAGGCTGAAGTGCAATGGCACGATCTTGGCTCACTGCAACCTCCCCCTCCGGGGTTCAAGCGATTCTCCAGCCTCAGCCTCCGCAGTAGCTGGGATCACAGGTGCCTGCCACCATGCCCAGCTAATTTTTGTATTTTTAGTAGAGATGGGGTTTCACCATGTTGGCCAGGCTGCTCTCAATCTCCTGAGCTCAAGTGACCCACCCACCTCAACCTCCCAAAGTGCTGGGATCGTAGGTGTGAGCCACCACACCCGGCCTCCAGATTTTGGCTATTATGAATACGTGGTTGTGAATAATGTTGCTGTGAACATTCACATACAAGTCTATGTTTTCATTCTCTTGGGTAAGTACCTAGGAGTGGAATTTCTGGGCTGTGTAATGGGTGTATGTTTAACTTTAAGAACACTGCCAAACACTTTTCCAAAGGGGCCGTACTGTCTCACATTTCTACTGGCAGTGTTTGAGAGTGTAGTTTTTGTACATCTTCACCAACTCCATGCGATGACAGTTAAAAAAAAAACCCATTCGAATGGGTATATTGGGTATTTCATTGTAGTTTTGATTTGTATTTCCTTGTTGCTTAGTCGCGTTCATATTGGCTGCCCATATATTTTCTGTGGAAAGTGTCTGTTCAAATATTCTGTCCATTTTAAAAATCTGTATTGTTTACTTTCTTACTGTTCTGTAGACAAGCCTTTCACTAGATATATATTTTACAGATATTTTCTCCTAGTCTCTGGCTTGTCTTTTCATTTTTTTAAATGTGTCCTTAGGTGAATAGAAGTTTTTAATTTTTGTGAAATCTATTTTATTATATTTTTCTTTTATGATTAATGCTGTTCGTGTCAAGTTTAGATAATCTTTGTGTGTCATGTTTAGGTAATCTTTACCAACACAATATCACAAAGATTTTGTCCCATTTTCTTCCAGAAACTCTTATCATTTTAGCTCTTATGTTTAGGTCTATGATCTATTTTGATCATTTTGCATATGACGTGAAATAAGGTTTAAAACTTAATCCCCCCCCATAAAGATACCCAGTACCACTTTGTAAAAAGACTGTACATTCCTCATTCAATTATCTTGGCACTTTTGTAAAAAAAATTAATTGAGTATATAAATGCAAGTCTATTCCTGCACTCTCTACTCTGTTCTACTGATCTATAACCATGTCAATGCCATACAATTTTGATTACTGTGGTTTCATAGTAATCCTGAAATCAGGTAATGCAAGCATTTCAAACTTGCTTTTATTTTTAAAATTATTTTGGCAATTTTTGACTCTTTGCTTTTTCACATTATTTTAGAATCAACTTATCAGTTTCTCCAAAATAGTCTGTTATGATTTTGATGAGGATTGTATTGAGTCTATAGGTCAGTTTTCAGAAAAAAACTTTTAACAATATTGCGTCTTCAAATCCATGAACATGGTATGCCTCTCCATTTATTTAGATTTTCTTTAATTCCCTTAAAAATATTTTGTAGTTTTAAGGTTATAGGTCTGGAACATCTTTCTTTAAATTCATTTCTAAGTATTTTTAAGTACTATTTATAAATGAAGTTTTTAAACCTTTATTTCCCAATTGTTCATTACTTGTATATAGAAATGCAACTGATTTTTAATTAAAGTTTTTATTTTGAAATAATTATAAGTTCACAGGAAGTTACAAAGGTAGTACAAAGAGGATCCATGTGCCCTTCAGTCAGTTTCCCCAGTGGTTACATTTTAGATGGTTATAGTATAATATTAAAACCAGGAATTTGACACTGGTACAATGTGTGTGTATAGTTCTATGTCATTTTATCATATGTGTATATTTGTAAGCACCTCAAAATCAATATGCAGAATTATTTCATCACCATAAAAATCTTCCTTGTGCTACCTCTTTATAGTCACACCCACCCCCCTCTCTCCAACCATCCCTAACCTCTGGCAACCAGTAACCTGTTTTCCAACACTATAATTTTGTCATTTCAAGGGTGTTATATAAATGGAATCATACAATATGTCGCCTTTTGAACTTGGCTTTGTTTTTTCTCATTTAACGTAATGACTTTGAGATCAGTTCAAACTATTGCATGTATCAATAGTTCCTTCCTTCTCACTGCCGAGCAGTTTTCTGTAGTATACATGTTCCGCTGTTTATTTCACCATTCACCTATTGAAGAACATTTTGGTTGTTTCCAGTTTGGGATAATAAAAATGAAGTGGCTTAGCACAATTGCGTATAGGTTTTAATGTTGACATACGTTTTCATTTCTCTGGGTTATATACCTAGAAGTGCAATTGCTGTGGGGTATGGTAATTTTAAAAGAAACTTTCAAGCTGTTTTCCAGAGTGACTGAATCATCTTACATTACCACCAGCAATGTATAAGAAATCCAGTTTCTGCACATCCTGGCCATTATTTGGTATTGTGGCTTTTTTGAAATTTTACTTGATCTAATAGATATGTGGTGATATCTAATTGTGGTCTTTATTTGCATTTCTTTATTGGTTAGTGATGTTTAACATCTTTTCATCTGCTTATTTTTTATTTTTATATACTCTTCATTAAAATTTCTCTTCATATGTCTTTTACCACTTTTCTACTTAAATTGTTGAATTTTTTTACTCTTCAGTTTTAAGAATTCTTTATATATTCTAGATATGATATGAGTCCTTTTTCAGATATGCTATTTGCAAATATTTTCTCCCAGTGTATAACTTGTCTTTTCTTCCTCTTAAGAGGGTCTTTTATAGAGCAAAAGTTTTATTGTTGATAAAGTCCAATTTATCACTTAAAAGTTTTTTTCTGTCTTTTTTTTTTTTTTCTTTTGGTCTGTGAACTCTTCACTAAACCACAGGTCCTGAGGATTTGTCCTTATGTTACCTTCTGAAAGTTTTATAGTTTTATTTTATGTTTTACATTTAAATCTATGGTCCATTTTTAATTAATTTTTGTAAAAGGTATGATTTTGGGGTTGAGGTTCCTTTCTTTTTCTTTCTTCTTATTTGCCCAAGAATATCTATTTGCTCTGGTACTGTTTCTTAAAAAGGCTATCCCTTCTCCATTGAATTGCTTTTGCACCTTTGTCAAAAATGAGTTGGCCCTACTTGTGCGGGGCTCATACCTAGAATATCTAGGACCCATTTCTGGGTTCTCTATTCTGTTTCATTGATCTTTGTATCTATTCCTCATGCTTACTTGATTACTGATGCTATCTAATCAGTCTTAAAATCAGGTAATATGATTTTTCCCAAATTATTTTCCCCAAACTGTTTTACTTATTCAACTCCCTTTGCTTTTTCATATACATTTAGAATCAGCTTGTCTGCATCTACAAAAATCTTGCTGAGATTTTGATTGGAATTGTGTTACACCTGTATATCAATTTGGGGAAATTTGACATCATTACTATTTTGAGTCTTCCTATCCATGACTATCCTATGTCAACCATTGACTTCGATTTTTCTTTGATTTCTTTCGTCAGCATTTTGATGTTTTCAACACACAAGTGCTGGACATCTTTAGTTATATTTACACCTAAATATTTCATTTTCTTGATTATATGTTATATCGACGCCTAAATATTTCATTTTCTTGATTATATGTTATATTTTATACTTGGTGTCCATGTATTCATTGCTAGTATATTAAAATAGGTGTGATTTGCCTATGTTTGTTGATATGGTTTGGATCTATTTCCCTGCCCAAGTCTCATGTTGAAATGTAATCCCCAGTGCTGCAGGTGGGGCCTGGTAGGAGGTGTTTGGCTCATGGGGCTGGCTTCTCATTAATGGTTTAGCACCATCCTCCTTGGTGTTGCCATCGTGATAGTGAGTTGTGAGACCTGGTTGTTTAAAAGGAATGTTATATTTCTTAATAAATCAAAGAATGGAGTAATTTCATGATTAGAAAGGACACGTTGGGCGTGACACAGAGTAAGCCCTAAGTGAATGCTCAGGGATGATGAATCTTCTCCCCAGTATCCCACTTTGCTAGATTACCCTAAATGATAGATTGTGCACTCTCTCTTAGAGCAGCCCATTCCATTTTAGACAATTCTGGACATTTGAAATATTTTCCTCTCATGTGCTCAAAACGCTTTCATTTCAGCTTCCACTCTGCAGTCCCAGTGCCTGTCCCCAAGGCCACACAGAATGAGCCCGATTCCCCTTCCCTACGAATATCCCTGAACTCTCAAATAGGGGAAGCAGCCTCAGCTTCCCCGGCCAGTGTTTGTAAGAGTGAGATTTCTAGTCCTCTCATGATTCTAGTCTCTTTCTCTTGAGCAGAATTCTGTACCTGCACCGCTGTCTCCAGATGTGATGTCCAGAAAGGTCTGAGCACCCTGGGTGGAGCCTGGGGGGCCCCCTTCTTTCTGGTAGGCAGCTTAAGCTCCCATTGGCTCTCCTGGTAGCCATGTTGCAAAGGCTTACATTAAGCTGGTGGCCGGTGAGCACCCTGGGCCCTTTTTATCTTTCCCTACATAAATTTGCACACCAGCTTTCTGCAGGTGGCTTCCCATAGCTGCCTTCTAAGGGGAGCAACATCAAACCTCAAAGAATTTACCACCATGAAAGCCTGTCTTGCCCCGAGACCTTCCTCACCTGCAAAGCATCAGCTTGGGCAGGGCTTGGAACCACATGCCCTAAAGCCCTTAAATCTGTCTGTATCTCTGCTCTGTAATTTTCAGAAAAATTAACTGCATTATGGGATGGCTTATATCCAAGTCAGGGTCCATACAGCCAGTAGAGGGCAAAAATGGTGAATGCCATATGGAATCTTATGGCTTGCAAAACAGTTTCTATATCACCTCCTTGGAGCCACAGAATAACTAGTAAACTGTATGAGGCAGGTAGGGAGGGTGGATCATTTCCATTTGACAGGTAAGGAAAGGGAGGTTTGCAGGGAGGCTCCAGGCCACTACGACTAAAAACAAAGAAGAGTCAAAAGTGACAGAACACTACAGTCTGTCTATTACAAAACACTACTTAGCATCTCAGGGGCTCTAGGCTTCCATTTGAATCGTCTCAACCATCCTCTGGGTAGAAAGTTTTTTTCTCAAGGCATTTTTGGATCCAGATGATCTGAACTAATCCCCCTGTCCCCTCACCCCCAGCCCCAAGGAGTGGGCTAGGAGTACAGCTGTGCATTTTAACGAGGGAGACGGGAGTCTCCAGGCTGCTTTCCAAGAAATTGCTTCTAAAATCATTTGCCTCCAGCCCCAGACAAAAGCTCAGGTATGGAAGCTTGGCTGCTCCTGACCTTTTACATCCCCAGAACCAAGCTGCAGGGAGGAGGGGATGGCCGCACAAAAGGGTCTGGGGAGTGACCCGGCCTGCCTCAGCTACCTGCTGTTCGCCACAATGGGACCCGAGTCTCGGGCTGCCTCTGGAGGCAGGAGAAAAGGGCTGAGATAATGACGGGCTCAGCTACCGCTGCTCTCTTCAGAGAAAGGAGAAGAGGGAGGAGGCAAAACCTCCTGGATAATAAAGAAGTAACAAACGAGGAATAAAAGCTTATGGAAGACATCTTAACCCAGGGATGAAAAAATGTCAACATCTGTGAGGCTTTCTGCACCAGCAGACCCAGTCCTAATGAAAACCCTCGAAAAGCCATTCATCGGAGCAGAGGCAAAAAGGCTACATTTTTCTATGGGGCATCGAGGGCCCTCACCCAGTCCTTTCCTTTCAGATGCTGCTGAACCAAGCGCTAATGTTCATCTCCAGCTTACTAAGGAACCAGGGCAGGAGGAGAATGGAGTGCCGGGACCATCGTTATCCCAAAGTCTGTGAGGTGGGTGGATTTAGGAGCAAGCTAGATGTGTGCACATTGAGGCAAGGAAGAAAAGCCAGAGGAATCAGAGAAAATGCTGTTGAACAAGGGTCTCTTTTGACCGGGGCCTTTAGGAAGGACGCAGCTCCAGGAAAAGTAATCCTCTTAGCACCGACTTACGTGTGTGTACAAAACAGGGAAATCAAATCTGAATGTCCTCATTGCATTTGCTAAAATACCTAATGAAAACACAAAGATTCCTTTTTCTGATCTTCACCTTTCATTCAGAAGCCGGAGAGTGGCAGATGTTTGCTTATAAGGCTGATTTTTTAAAAATTCAAACTGGGAGTTTGGGGTGGGAGAGGAGCTGACCCTACTCTCTTTCCAAGGGGTGTGGGTTGCAGAACTTTGAGCCTTTGTATCTCCCCCTGGGGTTTTCGACACCCTCCTGCCTTGTTGCCTTTGGGGCAGTACATGTGGTTTTATTTCTTGAGTTTGTGCTCTATGTTCACCATTGGAATGTCTCTCCGGAGGCCTCAGTGAAAGAAATCTCAAATCCTGGCCAACAAATGCAGCTTCCTGAAAAGAGTGGGGAAGCTAGTATAAAAAGAAATGCACTCCCAAATTAGTGGCTGCTCTGCAGTTGGGGATCACTGTGCCCTGGCCAGGGAGCACCAGGATGGTCGTCACCCATACCCACATTCTTACAGACACCCAACATACCCCCACACACCTACGCCCAGGCATACGCTCCCCCAACTTATCCACACATGCACATCACACACCTACACCCAGGCATACGCTCCCCCAACTTATCCACATATGCATGTCACACACCTACACCCAGGCATACGCTCCCCCAACTTATCCACACACGCACATAACAGCCCACACCGCTCACTCTCCTGTACACACACACACACACACACACACACACACACACGCGCGCGTCCTTCCAGTTATAGATACACCTCTCCGGCCAATGTACTCGACAGCACACATATCTGCTTGCTCCCAGTCTGAACGGTCGTACTTAGTCTTATGGGCAGGCATCCTCCTTCCCCATCCCTGTAACACACCGGGCTTTCGATCACATGTGTCAGTTATGACTTGGCTTTAAAATGAAACAAGATGCAAGTGAGGCTGAGTCAAATGTTTAGGGGATTGCCAAGGAGATTTCACCTAAGCTAAAATAGGAGGGTGCACTTTTATTTTTCCTTTCATGTGTTACAGGGCTACTTTAAATTCAAAACTATTGTTTGCTATCGGGTTAGAAAAGGAACAGAAGTGGAGGAGGCAGCCATAGAAAGGCTGATTATGGCTCCGGGTCCGGTGTGAGCTGCCCATCTGTGGGCTGGCTCTGTGGTCCTGGGCTGCCAGGGAAGGTAGTGAGATCCCAGGTCCTCAAAGTATTTAAGCAGTGGCCCAAACATCCTCTATCATCATCAGTTGGAGGGAATTCCTATGCAAGGTGTGCAGTGGAGCTGAATGAACTCTGATATCTTTTGCGAAGTTAATAATATTGAGGGCTAATTATGTGCTAGTCACCATTCTAAGGGTCTTAAATGGATTCTCTAATTTTCCCAGCTCTATGATATGAAATCTCTCATTATGCACACTTTGTAGGTAAGGAAACAAGCCTAGAGTGGCTGGGGACATAGGTAGTAATGACAGAGCCCGTATTGAAACCCAGATGTACCCACCACCAAGCTTAGGTGATTTACCTTGCACTGCAAGACCTCTTAGGAGAACCTGATGCTGAGTGATTTTCTGTTCCCTTCTTGCCTTGGTCGGTAGGAGAGGATTGGGCTTACATCCTTCCTGGTTCATCCCTTAATGCCCTGTCATTGGTCCTCCCTATTCCTTTGGAAGAATGACGGAGCCTGGGAACATCTCTGGTTGGCTTGTCCCTGGGGAGGGTTCCGTGTCCAGCCGCCAGACCCCAGATCCACTGAGGGGGTGGAACCTTGTTCCTTGCTGCAGCGGGAGGCATTCAAGTCAGACGCCCCAGCCATGTGCTTATAGAACCCTTTCGGCAGTCACTCTAAGGCTTGGGGATCACTGGGGAGAATGGCAGCCCTCCAGATTTGTGCATCTGTCTGAGAAGCACACTTCCTCAATCTCCATCCCTCATCTCCAGGCCCCCTCTACTGAGAGGAGAACATAGCCCACCTAGATGAAGTGCAGCAGACACCTTTGGTCCTTTTCTCTTCACCATGCCTAATGTACCGGGGATCGGGGCATCATAACCACAGACCTGGAACCTTGAGAGTCACTGGATCAAACTCCTTGTGGTGGCTCTGAAGATGTGTCTACAAATTCATTGACACTACACCCCTCAAGAGGCAAAGCTTAATTATCCTCTTCTTGAGTGTGGACTGGACTTGGTGCCTAGTCCACTAGAGACTAGAATACGGCAGAAATGATGGATGTCACTTGGAAATAGTCACTTGGATAATTCCGAAATTAGATTATGGAAAGGCAGTAGCTTCTGTCTTGGGTTCTCCATCTGTCTCTGTGTCTGTCTCTGTCTCTGTGTCTCTGTCTCTGTGTCTGTCTCTGTGTCTGTCTCTGTCTCTGTGTCTGTCTCTGTCTCTGTGTCTGTCTCTGTGTCTGTGTCTGTGTCTGTCTCTGTCTCTGTGTCTGTCTCTGTGTCTGTCTCTGTCTCTGTGTCTGTCTCTGC
>NW_026652288.1:103015865-103048914 GCF_009828535.3 Hylobates moloch | reverse complement strand
CCCCTCTCTTCTCTTCTCTTCTCTTCTCTTCTCTTCTCTTCTCTTCTCTTCTCTTCTCTTCTCTTCTCTTCTTTTTGAGACAGAGTCTCACTCTGTCACCCAGGCTGGCGTGCAATGGGAGGATCTCGGCTCACTGCAACCTCTGCCTCCCAGGTTCAAGGGATTCTCCTGCCTCAGCCTCCAGAGTAGCTGGGATCACAGGCACCTGCCACCATACCCAGCTATTTTTTTTTTTTTTTGTATTTTTAATAGAGATGGGGTTTCACCATGTTGGCCAGGCTGGTCTCTAACTCCCGACCTCAAGTGATCTGCTCACCTCGGCCTCCCAAAGTGCTGGGATTACAGGCGTGAGCCACCGCGCCCGGCCAGGCCATTCTTTTCTAAGGCATGAGTCAGGCTGGGCATTTATTGGAAAGGATTTTCTTATTCCAGTTAATTTCCAGATGCTGAAATTTCAGGTAAAATAATAAGGGGTAAGTTCTGGGCTATGAGTGAGTGAATGAGTGTGTGTGTGTGTGATCACACGTGTGTGTGCTCAGACTCATCGGGGTGGGAATCTTTTGGGTCAGAAAGGGACCTCATGGGCCTCTACTTTCAGGATGAGCTGGCTGTTCTGGCTTCTCGGCCTCCTCCTCTCTCTGTAGCTGAGTGAACGTATTCTCCAGAACCTCTGTTTTCCTGGCGGCATCTCCAGTGGGGAGCAGAAAGAGGAGTGGAGTCGGGAAGACCTGGGGAGGGGTCTGAGAGGGCATTTGAAACGGGGGCTTCATGTGGTGGAAGGGGGAAGCGGAAAGACCATGGTGTTACTATTATTGCAGTTGCCAATGACACCCCCTCCCCACCCTACCCCCACCCCACCCCTGCCACTCTGCTGTGGCCCTTGTCATTTATCACTTATTCTGCAACAGCCTCTAGACTCGGGTCCGCACCGACAGCCTTCCCCCTTCAGCCCCAGGTTCCCTGGACTCTCCTTGCTAGCGTGATCGTGGGCCTAACAGATATTTCAGGCTTGTCTTTCACCGCACCTTTGGCTTTTTGTTGCGATGAAACACTAACCATTCTGCAAACCTTCTCCTGGCCTCCTGGCCTCCGTGTTTCCCTTGCCAGCCTCTGCAGCCTTGGCTTGGCTCATGCTGTCCACTTCCTCCTTCCTCTCCAGCCACATGAATCTCCTTTCAGTGCCTGGACCAAGCAAGCTCATTCCCACCTCTGCCCTGCACCATGGAAGATGTAATAGGAGTCTGGCGTTTCTCTGCCTGATGCCCCTTCCCACTAGTGACCACCCCCCACCTCGTCCTGCCTAGCTCCCACCTCTCTGTGCAGCTGAACTTCCCATCTGCTCCCTTAGCTCCCTGCCACTCTCTCCTTTCATCTGCATGTCTCCCTTCACAGAATGTAAAACTGAAGTTTGAAATTGTCAGTAATTTCTCCTTCTTCACACGACAATGAACTCCTTGAGGGCAAGGCTAGTCCTCATTCACTGTAGGCCTACCAGTATTTAGCCTTTAGCAAGCACTTAATAAAACATCTCTTGAGTAAAACTGATCTCTTTCTTCCTGGCCTGAGAGTCCCTAAGAGGCAGGACCCACCTCTGCATCACCAGGTTATCCTCCACAGTACCCATCTCACAGGCTGTCCATAAATGCTTAGAAAATCGAATTTCAGTGATGCCACAACTGGGGAGAGTCATCAACAGTGTTTTCTATCGCTAAACACCTCCCTGCTTGCAAAAAGCTTCCAGGCTGTCTTGGGTAGCAACCATTCTTGGTTTTCAAAGGTGAAAAGCAATTTGCCACAAGCAGAGAATGAGAAATACTCAGGATGGAAGAAGAAGAAGGGAGGCAAGCAATTACGGGAGGTGGGAGGGAGGAGAGAGCAGGCTGTGAACCCTCTCTCTTGAGTGAGAAGGGAAACAAAGAAAGGTTCTTCTCAGAAAATCCCATTTGCTCTTTAAGGGACCAGGAAACCACTTTTGTCCTCTTTTCCCTGTGAAGTCTCAGGATCTGTGAGCACAAAGCCTGGAGATGCCGGCAGGGACCTTGTGAGTCGCCAGAGGGAGAACCTTGCATGGTTCAAAATGTAAGGTTTAACAGTATCTCCACCAATATTCATCATCCCCATGCACTCTGGGCCGTTGGCAATTAAACAAGAAATTCTCTTTTGGTCATTCATCTATATTTGTTGAGCCCCTACTGGTGCCTGCTTTCCTGGTACTTAAATTTTCAGGTAAGGAGGCAGATGAAACACACACACAAACAAACAGGAAGACATCAGAGAGTGCTCTACAGAAAATTAGCATGAGGCAGGGATGCAGAGAGAGCTCAGTCAGGAAAGGCTTCCTGGAGGAGGCAACATCTGAGCGGAGGTGGAGATGCTCCGAGGAGCTGGCTGCAGAGACAGGAAGAGCGTCCCAGGCAGAGGGCGCAGCACTGGCTCAAAGGTCTGAAGAGGGAGGAGAGAGAGGACCACGTCAGGTGGGTCCCAGAGGCAGCAGGTATGAGATTGGGCTTACCTCCTCCAACCTGTCATTGAGGTGGCATGGAGCTTGGTGAAAAGAGAATGGGGACTCTGGAGACGTGGCTCTAGATCTAGTTCTGCCACTGATTGGTCCCAGGACAGGCCTTGGGCACGATGCCCTCCTGCTCTTGTTTTCCAGGTCCTCTGAGATACTGTCCTTCACTTCTTCCAGGTGACATCTGAGCACCTGCAGCCCTTCCCATGCATATCCACTGTGGTTCAGATGAAAACAGGATGAAATGTAACCTGGTCTGATGACATTAATTTGCCTGAAGGAGCCCAGCACCCTGTCACTTAGAGCTGCATTTTCCTGGGGGCCTGGGCTGGGCCCCCTTTTAAGATGAAGGCTGCTCCTCCACCCTCCTGACACTTGGTTGCTGGTTTTCCTCACACCTGCAGCCAGTCCACAGCTGGCCGCCTGCTGGCCTAGCTCCAGGCTGATGGGGTGGCTGGATAGGCAGGGAGCTGCACGCAGCCTTGCAGTTCCAGCCTCAAGAGTCGATGGCAGCCTCCCTAGGCACGGGCCACTGCCTGGCACCTTCCTCCCCTCCTGCCTCAGGTGGCCAGGGTGTGGATTTTGGCCGGTGAACGCCATGCATCAAACTCGTGTGTGGCAGCTGGGGGACCACCCAGCCCTGAGCAATCGACCCACCGCATTTCAGGGTGGGTTGTTTTCTTGCGCGGCCTTGTTTTTCCTGGCACTGCAAAGGCCACATGCTAACTTCGTGGCAGTAAGTGTGAGGCGCCTCCGTGGGCTCTTAGCGACGGTAAAGAGATGCTTTTTTTTTTTTGCATACGCAGAAAGTTATGTGGGAACAGAACCATGTATAACCCATTAAACTGCCTGTCCTGATGGACGCCCAGGCCGCTCCTACATGTGGATAATGTGTACAAGATGTGTAGCGCTTGGGGCGGCACCAGCAGCACGCTCTGGCCAAGCACTTATGTTCTAAATAACCCTCTTAGGCAGCGCTTGCTAATTAATACCAGGGATAACCTCACAGCCCACGGTGAACAGAGAAGCCTGGAATCTTCAGGAAGTGGGAGGATGCTCTGATATCCTTAACTCGTGATCTCCTTTCCAGAATCACCTCCCCACCACCATGTGTGTCCAATCTAGCACGGACACTTCTAGTGACCGGAGGTGTGCCGGCCAAGGACTCAGTCCGTCCTCTGTTGGAAAGTTCCTATAGCAGTCAAAATCTGCCCTCCATAGATGTTGCTCTAGGGCCCTCATCAGACCCTTTGGGGTCAGATCGGGTCCAGTCCCTTCTTATAGGACTGCCCTTGGCTATTGGAAGATAGTTCTTGCCATCAGGGTTGAACCACCTGACATGGTTCTCCTGCGGCTGGTTTTGACCCCCTTCCCTATTCTGTCCAAGCTCCATTTACTTTCCTAGAAACATGGTTCCCTCGGTTTGCTCTGAGTAGCCCAGAGGGAGAGCGGGACAGGAGAGTGCCTCGTTTCCTCTGAGAGGTGGGCGGGTCTCTCCATTAAGTAAGAGAATGAGAGGTGAGCCCCAGGCCCCCTACAGTTCCCTCCTGGGGCTCTGCTCGGGGTCACCCACTTGTCCTGCCCTCAGGTGGGCAGACACCAACTCTGTCAACCACAACGGGCCTGGCTGGGCTGCTCGTTGGGCCTCCAGGGATGCCTGAGGACAGCTCCAATCTGCAGGCCAGTGACTTACACCCTCCCTGGCCTTCATTTCTCCTCATATGTGAAATTGAATTATGAAACCAGGTCAATAAGATTTTACGAAACCCTAGTAGGGAGATGCTGGGCGCGGTGGCTCATGCCTGTAATCCCAGCACTTTAGGAGGCCGAGGCGGGCAGATACCTGAGGTCAGGAGTTCGAGACCAGCCTGGCAAATATGGTGAAACGCTGTCTCTACAAAAATACAAAAAATTAGCTGGGCATGGTGGTGGGTGCCTGTAATCCTAGCTACTTGGGAGGCTGAGGCAGGAGAATCATTTGAACTTGGGAGAGGGAGGTTGCAGTGAGCCAAGATCACACCATTGCACTCCAGCCTGGGAGATAAAGTGAGACCCCGTCTCAAAAAAAAAAAAAAAAAAAAAAAAAAAAAGGTAGGGAGAAGTCCTCGTAGGAGTATCATGCCTTGGGTGCTCTCACAGCTGCCTGACACCATAAGACTGAACAACTAGGAAGGTGCACCGCGGAGGTTACTGCCCCACGGCACAGCTGAAGAAACAGGCTCAGGGGATGAAATGACTCACCATGGTCCCACGGGTGGTGGCAGCACCACCCAGGAACTGGAACTCAGTGCTGTTTTGAGGCCAAATCAGTGCTTTTGCCATGCCCTTGATCAGCTCAGCCTCGTTGAGGGGGAAAGGATGAGACATGCTGAGGGTGCACCCACCAAACGCTGCCTCTGTGTGTCCTGGGGCACAGGCTGGCACGGCTCAGAGCTCAGGCTGCGTGCCCGCTCCCCTCGAGGCTGTACTGTTTAGTTGATGAAGCCACAGGCGAGGGAGAGAGAGCAGCATGATGGCCCCTCCTGCTGCAGCTCTCTGGCCTGGATACCAGGGACGGGGTGTGCCCACCCAGCCTGGGCCTGGAGGGGGCTGAGCCAGGGCGGCGGGTGACTGCTCGGCCACACTCCTCAGTGCCCGGAAGCCCGAGGGCACGAGGACTGGCTGTCTTCCCAGAAAACACAGATCACTGTCTGCCTGTTCTGTCCTTGAGCTCAGGCCCAGCTCTGTCCCATGACAGAATCCGGGCGGCGGGTGGCGGGTGGCAGGCCCTCCCCTCTATCCCAGGGAAGAGAGCAGGCTCCAAGGCCTGGGAGAGCCTCCAAGCCAGGGTCTCCAAGCCAGGCCTCTGGGGCCCGTCCCCAGAACCTGGGGCTCCCCGGGGGCCGCTTGTGGCTGCATTCAGTGCAGGAGGCCAGTCTCTGGAGAGCTCAAAGGAAGGACTTTGTTTTCAGGGAAGAAGACAGGGCAAGGGTCACCTCCCCCTCCTTAACGAGTGACTGGCTCCAAAATGGCTTCTCTCCAATTGGTCTTTGCCAGGGCAGGGGTGACAGAGTCTGCTCTCAAGGGGGCAGCCTGAAGACCTCTGCGGGTTCTGTTGACAGGGCAGGAGTCGTGCCTCGCCACCCCCACCCAAGCATCTGAGCTGCCCCGGGCCTCTGCACAGCTTGTCTCTGATGGAAGTAGCTCCAGGATGAGAACTGCTGAACCCCGGATCCGGCCACAAAGCACAGAGCGCCTTTTCCTCCTGTAGAGCAGTGGGGTCAGGCCTGCGGTTGGAAGGGAAGGCTGATCCTGAGATGGGTGGAGCTTGAAGAAGCAGGATGAACCGGCAGGAAAGGAGCCAGCCAGTCAACACGCTTTTAATCAGGCACCCTGGGGCACTCGGCTCTAGCGACCCAGGGCAAAGAAATGAAGCAGTCCTCTTGTCAAAGTGGTGTCAGGCTTGTGTGAGGGGTGGGAGCGGAAAGAGGTGGGCAATGGGTGAGAAGGTGGCCATTTCTTCCTCTATGCCAGTTTTCAAAGTGGTGCCCTGGGCCCGGCACGGTGGCTCACGCCTGTAATTCCAGCACTTTGGGAGGCCGAGGTGGGTGGATCATCTGCGGTCAGGAGCTCGAGACCACCCTGGCCAACATGGTGAAACCCCATCTCACTAAAAATACAAAAAAATGAGCCGGGTGTGGTGGTGGGTGCCTGTAATCCCAGCTACTCAGGAGTCTGAGGTAGGAGAATCGCTTGAACCCCAGAGATGCAGCTTGCAGTGAGCCGAGATCGCACCATTGCACTCCAGCCTGGGCCACAAGAGTGAAGCTCCATCTCAACAAAACAAAACAAAACAAAACAAAACAAAACAAAACAAAACAAAGCCAAAAACAAAAACAAAGTGGTGCCCCGGAAGAAACCTACAAGAAGTCAAATGAAAGGCCCTGCTTCCAGTCCCAGCGCTGCCATAGCCTGACGGCCAGAGATGGACTCAGTGCTCTTATCTGTGAAATGGGTGTTAGAACCGTGTCTCCTGAAAAGCCACCAAGTGGCTGGGGGAACTGGATGTGGGCGGGCTTTTTCAGCTGTGGGGGGCTTTACGATGAGATGGAGGTGTGACCCTCTAGCAGGCCTGGTGGGGGCGCTCTGTCCTGGTGCCGGGAAGAGCTTCCTTCCCCACTAGGAGGAGCAGTCGGCACTGCCAGGGATGGATTCTCAGCGTGGCTGGATGGGAGGGCAAAGTCGGCTCGTGCTCCCCCTCTTCCCACCCTCCCCCATCCCAGCAAGACCTTCCCCGTCCCCGGAGCTGGCAGAATTTCAGAGGGCCTGGCTGCCAGGAAGGGTGGGGCTGCCAGACATGGCCGAGCCGCAGGGTGACCCGGCCAGTCCCGGAAACTCTCCAAACCTTGGACCTCAGCCGCACATCCGGCAATGCTGAGGGGTGGCGGCAGGGCCCGCCGGGGGCCTGAGGGCGTGTGGGATGCCTCTAAGGTCAGGTCACTGGAGATTTCCAATATGAGAAAGGAAGAGCTGCGTTTTATCCTATGTGAGGATCAGAAGGCTTCTCAGGGTTGACAGAAGTAGTGGGGCAGCCTTCCGAAGTGCTTTCCTACTCCCAGGTGCCACCATAGGACTGAACGTGTATCCTAGACTCATTAATTCAACAAGAAACAGCCCAAACTTGTTGAAGAGTGTTCACTATGTGCCGGGCACCATGCTAAGCTTGTTACTTACACAAATCTTTCAAGAACTCAATGAGATGAGAATATTATGCCCATTTCATAGATGAGAAAACTGAGGCTCGGGGGACAAGAATCACTTGCCCAAGGTCACGTAAACACTAATCGTAGGAGTCCGGATTCACACCCAGGCAGGGTGAGTGATTCCAGACTTTATGTCCTTAACTTTCCTGGAAGGCAGGACCCATAGTTTACTCAACCCTGCAGAATGCATAGTAGCCAGTGAAGATGTACTGAATGGGGCCTGCTGCATTTTTAGGGGCCTGACTCTCTCCCGTTATAGACTGATGAAAGGACATGAAATGTGTGCCAGAACTTAGCTCAGTGGCTGGCACGTAGCAGAAGCCAAGGTGCAGCTTTCCTCCCTCCTACCTGGTGCATCTGTGCTCCTGAATAAGACTGTCAGCCTCTCCTTGGGTCCCTGTTTGGGTAAAGCTGTTAAAAGTCCCAGTCAGGGCCGGGTGCAGTGGAAGGCTGAGGCGGGTAGATCACCTGAGGTCAGGAGTTCGAGATCAGCCCGGCCAACATGGCGAAACCCTGTCTCTACTAAAAATACAAAAATCAGCCGGTCATGGTGGTGCGTGCTTGTAATCCCAGCTACTCGGGAGGCTGAGGCAGGAGAATCCCTTGAACCCGGGGGTTAGAGGTTGCAGTGAGCCGAGATCACGCCACAGAGCAAGACTCCCATCTAAAAAAAAAAAAAAAAAAAAAAAAGAGAGAGAGAGAAAAGTCCCAGTCAGACCCCATCAGCCCGAGGGAGTGAGAGTCCTTAGGGGTGGGTGGGAGAGGAGAAGGCAGAGTCTGTGGCTGTCTCCCCTGCATCCCAGATAGCCTGGGTTTGGGAGTGGAGAGGAAAGACACTTGCTTCCTTTGATGACGTCGCTGAGGAAGCCCCTCCTCTCCTGCCTCGATGGAGGTGACGCGGACCTGGAAGCTTGGCCCGCTCAGAGCCCTGAGAGGCTGAGTCACACGGTCTGGCCCATGGACGTGAGAGGCACCGACACTGCGTCATAGCGTCGGAGGAGGCCAGGCCCGGTGGGGCCTCGTGCAGCTGAGCGTGAGAGGAAAGGGGCCTGTGGGAGGACAGCTGGGGCCGGCTCCAGGCCCCCTGGTCCCCACACAGAGCCGAGGCTGCACTGGGGCGGCCTCCTCACGCACAGGCCAACACAGACCTGATCTTCCTTCCTGGAACTTCCTTCCTGGCCCTGCTTCTCTGACCCTCAGTGCAGTGGTCGAGATTGAACTGTCCCATACTTCTGTCACTCTAACCCTCTCTGGACTGGGCCTCAACAAGTTCACTCTGACATGGAGACAAGCAGAGTCCAGGTAGAAAACATAATTCGTTCTAGAGACCTTAATAGAGGGAAACTGCTTGGAAAGGTACTGAAAGATGAAAGTGCAAATATGGGGAAAGGTGACCTAGAGAGCACAGGACAGGGAGACGCCACCGTTCCTGGGCTGCGGAGGGAGAGAGGAGGTGGTGTTTTCAGAACCCAGTGAGAGCTAAAACCGTGGGCGAGATTCCCTGGCTGGGACCCCGGAGGAGGAGCAGTCAGATAAAGGGAGAGAGCTTCCTCCCTCTCCCTCCTCACAGTCTCCTGGCAGTGGGAGATGGGGACCTTGGCACATGTAGCTTGCAGGGGTGGGTCCCCTGTGACGAAAGAGAGCAGAGGGAGGGTACGGCATGGATCTGAGGCCAAACGAGCACAGGAGCTACCTAATCGTCCGCTAGTAGGACCTTCACAAAAGACCTGAGGCAGGAGAATTGCTTGAACCTGGGGGTGGAGGTTGCAGTGAGCCAAAATTTCACCACTTCACTCTAGTCTGGGCAACAGAGTGAGACTCCAGTCTCAAAAAAAAAAAAAAAGAAAAAGAAAAAGAAAAAAATCCCAGGGGAAAAAAAAAAGGCACATTTCTCCAGCGGGGCGATCCAGAGGATTAGCCCCTGAAAAGTAAACTTGCCTCTGGAGATATTCCCAGATCCTCTATTGGTGATTGCAGTTTGTGGTAACGTCCAAACAGTTTCTCTGTCCAGAGTGAGGCAGGGAAAGAGGATAATTTTTGGAGGATTATCTGTTTTCTGTGCATTTCTCAAAAGACAGGGGAACTTCTGGTGCTTAAACAAAGGCCAGGTATTCTGTTATACCATAACATCAGTCTTCAAGGATGAAGGACCTGTGGCCAGCAGTGAGACAGACTGACAGGCATGGGACGAGGGGGTGCTGGACTTGGAACCCAGAGCCTGAGGATGTCCCAGCTCAGACCTTTCACTCCTCTTGGAGCCTCGGGCTCTGCATCTTTCAAAGGGGACTCGCTCTGTAGAAGTGAATGACAAGATGGAAGCCAGGGAGGTTGCAGATGGAGAGTGCTCTGATAGAAGGCTTCTGCCTGGAAACAAGCACTCTCCGAGGAGAGTTGCTAAGCTCTGTTTTGCAGCTAATATCACAACACCCTTTGGAGGGGGCACCTATAAACCTTACCTCATAACCATGGAATCAGAGACAGCTGGATTCAAGAGCCAGCTTGTCCAACCTCTCCCTTAAAGGAACAATTTGCTCTCTAAAGTACTCAGACTCTTTTCCTCCCTCCATCTTTATCTTCTATCCCCTTCCCTCTTTTTCTTCCTCCCTTCCACATACACTTCGGCGCACCGACTGTTTGTCAGGCACTGCACTGGGTGCTGTGTCTGCAGCAGTGAATCGAGACAGATGTGGGGTGCTCCCCTCACAGAGTTTACAGTCTAGTACTTGAAAGTGTCTGCAAGCAATCTCTGTTGAATACCCCTGATGACAGGATGCTCACTACCTTCTGGGACAGACTATTTTGTGGGTTAGTTTTCCCTTATTTAAACTCTGTCTCTCTGTTATGCTTATTCAGACCCCTGGAGCTATATAGAATAAGTCTGACTCCGTTTCCTATGTCACAGCCCTTGAAACATGGGAAAATAAACACATTACATCCAGCAAGTATTCTCACTCTCCAAGTTGCACTTGTGAAAGGGAAGCTGGTTCTCCATGAAGTCAAATTTCGTGAGGTCCTGATACCCCAGGACAGGCTCTAATCTGGGTGCCTGGGCTCTGTTTCTGGTGCACCTGGGGCCGAGGGAAGCTGTGTGGTAGAGACTCGTGAGGGGACACCGGCAGAGGTTCTCAGGTGGGGAGGGAGGCGGGCTTCAGTGGAGCAAGGGGGTCCGTCGGTCTGGAAGGTGGGGTGTATGTAAGGCAGGTTCTGGCCATCTGCCCAGGACAAGCCTGAGCTCCAGCGTTTCTGCTCTGATTCACAGCTTCCCCTCTTCCCAAAGGAATCCCCTTTATAGCTCTCGCAGCCTGACCTCAGCGTCCCTGTGAATGTCGACGGACAGCTGTGCAGAGTGCAGCCGCCGCGGCAGCTCTGCCGGGTGCCAGCTGGACGTGCTTGGCGGCCAGGCCCTGGGAGCCACCTCTCGGGATGTCAGAGGAGAGCTGCAGGCCGCCCTTCCGTCAGCAGGAAGCCCAGCCACAAACACTTGGACAGGAACCCGAGTGCTGGCCAGCTGAGCAAGCTCTGGTTTCTCTTGCGTCTGAGGGTTTGGCCCAGGGCAGAGGAAGGCGAGCCAGGTGCTGCGGGCTGCACTGCCGGGGCCGCGGACTCCCGCTTGGGCTGGGAATGTGGGTTCAAGGGTGTGAGCGGAAAAGCATCATCCAGGCTGGGGTTGAAGGAGGTGCTTCCTGGAGGAAGGGCGAGGAGGGAGCCGGGAACACAGCGTTTACCAGCGCGAGGCCAGCTGGCTGAGAATGCGCAAAGACCCCTTTGTGATGGCGCCGGACAAAATGTGTTCCTTGGTCCAGTCCTCAGTCCCCAGCACAGACCCCGGGGAGCACGCACTGCAGTCCTCCAGCACAGACCCCGGGCCGGGGAGCACACACTGCCGTCCTGTGGGGGGACATCCACACATACCCAGCTTGAAGGACTCCTCTGCAGGAAGGACGCTTTTGAAACTTACCGCGCTGCACTGAATGAATTTATTTAAAATAGTATGTGCTCAGCCAGGGACAAAGGCAGCTTTCCATCCAGGGCTGACATTTTTTCTTTTAAAGTCTTTTTTTTTGAGACGGAGTTTCGCTCTGTCTCCCAGGCTGGAGTGCAATGGCATAGTCTCGGCTCACTGCAACTTCTGACTCCCTGGTTCAAGCGATTCTCCTGCCTCAGCCTCCTGAGTAGCTGGGATTACAGGCACGCGCCAGCACACCCAGCTAATTTTTGTATTTTTAGTAGAGACAAGGTTTCACCATGTTTACCAGGATGGTCTTGATCTCCTGACCTGTTGATCCACCCACCTCAGCATCCTAAAGTGCTGGGATTCCAGGCGTGAGCCACCATACTCGGCCTTTGCTTGTAGGTTCTATGCATGATTATCTTCGAGGCTGTCTATGTGCACATACAGCCCATACAACTGCCATCAACACCCCCCAGGTTTGCAGACAGCTTAAACTTTTCACAAGTCACTCAGGTATTTTTTTTCCCTCACATTTGCTTCTCACAGCCTGCTAGGCCAGCGAGAGATGGCTGGTGTCAGGGGACAAGGAGGTAAGCGGGTTGGCTCAAGGTCACATGGCTAAGCGGTGGCAGAGTCCCGCCCACCACAATGACTTCTGCTCGTCTGGAAAGAGAACCAAATGACTGCTTCCCACGCATCTCAGCATCCTCCACCTTATTCTGGCTCGTGTGCAGGCCCACCTGGGAGATGTGCTCTGGACTGGAGTCTGCTGCTAACACCCCATTCATTTGTGAAAGCTCAGTTTGAAAACCTCCTGAGTACATCCTGCCTGTGGCTTTAGTCAGTCTCCTCGACTCGGTCACAGCTTTTTAGTTGTGCCTTTTTAATAATCTACCTTTTATTGTACTCCATAGCTTCCGTGGTTCTGACTCTAGACCTGGAATCGGCAGTTTTTAAAATAAAGGGATAGATAAATACTTTAAGCTTTGTGGGACATTATGATCTCTGTGGCATCCACTCAACTTTGACATTGTGGTACAGAAGTGGCCATAGACAATATGTAAATGAATGAACATGGCTGTGATTCCAATAAAACTTTATTCACAAAAACAGGTAATGAGCCAGAATTGGCCCCCAGGCCATAGTTTGCCGACCACTGCTTTAGAACTCCTCGAAGGCCAAAACTGTTATTTTTACTTATGCAACCGCAAGCATTTTCTCTACCCCAGCACCCATGTCATGTTGACCACATTTATATTTTGTATATATGTTAGTACATATACCCTTCTAGCTCCTATATATTAATAGGAGTTCAGTGTTAATTCAATGAATGAATGAATGCGTTTTGCAAATGATACCGTTATAGAACTGGTTAGGCTTCAGTTCTGACCTTTGCCTGCGGTGATATAATGTGGTGAGTGCAGTCTCATAGAAGGGAACGCATAGGCCTGATTTGAGCACCAATTCTGCTACTTTCTAGCTGTGAAAACTTGGGCGTGTAACTGGCTCTTTCAGTCTTAGCTCTAGTTTGCCCATTTGAGATATGCGGTGATACCTCACTCAAAGGGTTGTCATAGGATAAACAGACAGTGGAAAGCTTGGGGCCCAGGGCTGGGTGCACAGTAGGTGCTGATGGGATGGTGGGAATTGCTACCTGGGAGAATGCATTGTTACTACTGAAAGCCACTTGTGCTGAGGGTCAAGTTCCAGATTGGGCCTCAGCATCTTCTTGCCCTGTGACACGTGAAGATACTGTGGGAATACGTGGAAAGATCGCCCTTAATCTGGAAAAAGGAGGCTCCTATAAACCCAGGCAGTCTTGCAGAAGTGTCTCCGCCATTGCCACTCTTGCAGGCATCTAAACACACTGTCCAAAGTGACCTCTTCATCTCCACCCTCCACCTCTCAAACTGTTCTTTCTTCTCCATCTCCCGAGGTCTCAAGCCAGAAACCTGAACGTCCTCTGATTCGGAATTGCTCCCTCCACCTCAGGACCAGCAACCATCAAAGTAGCCACCATTTCCGAGCAGCTCCATGATCCTGCCTGCTCCAAGTTTTGCATCTGTGCCCTTCCAGTAGCTGCTTCTCGTGGCTCTCTGCACCATCCATTTATCCACTTTGCCGTTTGATTTATGTTTCAAGAAACAAATCTGGTCCTGTCCTGCTCGGCCTCTGTAATCATCAATGGCTCCCCACTCACAGTAGGCCAATGTCCAGTTTCATGGCCAGAGCCTTCTCCGCTGGTCTTCCCAGCTCCATCCTTTGGCATTCTTTGCTTGGCACATGTGTTTTTAGCCTCGCAGATGGATCTCACTATATACATTCTTATCTCTTGCACTTTAATGCTATTTATGTCTCGTCTCCCTTCCAGAATTTCTGTCTTCTCCAAGATATCACAAATTAGTCATTAAATGTATCTTGTGACTCCAGAGTTTTTAAACACATTGTTTAAAGGCATGTTACTCAGTTCTGTTTGGAATTCAGCTCTGAAAATCTGTACCAATGGTATATTTTGAGAAAAGTTTTTTTTTTTTTTTTAACTAAAAGGAAACCTAGGTATCAGATGCCTTCTGATAAAAAGCTTCCTTGATCAGAAATACCCAGGCAATGGGCTCATGGCAAACATGAGGCTTCCAGCCTGGAAGGGTAACGGCGTGGCAAGTAAGGATGCTGTATTGGAGTCAAGTGGCCTTCCGGAATTCCTCTTGTGTCACAGAACAGAGTCTTGCAGGCCCAGGAGCCTCCAGTGGAAGCTGGCATTCGCTGGCGTGTCAGCGTGTGACCACTCATGAGACAAACATGACCCACAGCTGATTTTTGGCCTCTGCGACTTCAAAGCCCTCAGCCCAGTGAGTCTGGAATGAAGAACAAGGCCTCCAGGCTACAGGAAGGGTGAAACATCACGTTGGTGTCCTCTTTGTCCTCCTGTGACAGGTGATAGTAACTCTCATTGCCCTTGAGAAAGGTCTCAAGTGCAAACACCTAGGGTTGGTCCATCCTGGTCTCTCTGTTTGCCCCTCTCCACCCACACCCCCAGCCCTGCCAGTAGTCCAGCCTGCCCTCTCCGGGTTCACTGAAATCCTGCCGGCTCCTCTTGTTCTCCCGAGAATAGGAGATGAGGACATGGCGCTCTGCACAGTGTTGACTGAACTTTTACCCCCACCTGTTTGCATACCAAAGTTAATTAATCAAGTCCTTTTTTTTTTCAAAGTTTTTTTTTTTCCTTTAAGAAAGCAATGTATAAAGGTGTAATTCTTCTCAGAGGTCAGCAGGGCTGAAAACTTGAGAGAATGAAATGAAACGTTTTTCTTAAAAAGCAAAAAACACTTGTTTTTGCTTAAAATCTGCCACTCCTAACCTCTCCGATATAAAATTCCTATTCAATTTAAGAGCAGTGAAGTGTAATGGGCACAGAATGAAAATGGAAAATTTTCCCTGAGTTGGGAAAGGAAATTAGCTCATCTCTATCTTATAAGATTCTGCCTTTGATACTAACTCTTATATTACATTCTAATAACACTTATATTACATTCTAGGGCTTTTAAGAAAATCATTGCTGGATTAAATTTTTACAGTGCTTTGCATTGTTAGTAAGAAAGTACTCTTGGAAGTGTATTTTGGTTTTAGAAACCCAAGTTACTGAAACCTCAACTTATTAAACATACAAGTGGATGGATTTTGGCTCTGTAAAATAATCCACAACATTAAAAAATGAATATCGCAATGCATTGGAAATGTGATTCAATTTACCGAGGTTTAGCTTAACATTTTAGGTAAACTTTATATGGCGTGAAACAATTATAGGACTTTTAAAAATTGTATTAATAGGATTAGGATTGGTTTAAACAAGGTAGAAGTTTGGTTCTCACTCATGTAAAAGTCCAGGTGAGTGGTCTGGGGCTGACATTGCCTCCCCAGTATCGGACTCCCAGGCTTGTTCATTCATTCATTCACTTAGCAAACATTTATTTAGCACCAACTAGGCATTGGGATCACTGCAGTTGGGGAGTGGGGAACAGACAAAAATCCCTGCCCTCATGACATTTACATCCTGTTGGTCCACTCATGGCCTTGACCTCATGGTCCAAGATGACAACATCTCTTCATTCTAGTCAGCAGGATGGAGGAAGGAATGAAGAAGAAGGCAAGGGGTGAACTGATGTAATCTCTTAAGGAAGGTTCTTGGAAGCTACACAACTCTCTCTCTACGTTTCATGCAATGATTAGTCACACAGTGTATTAGGCTGTTCTTGCATTGCTGTAAAGAAATACGCAAGACTGGGTAATTTATAATAAGGAAAGAGGTCGAGTTGGCTCATGGTTCTGCAGGCTGTACAAGAAGTATGGTAGCACCTGCTTCTGGTGGGGGCCTCAGGAACCTTACAGTCATGGCAGAAGGCAAAGCTGGAGCAGGCACTTCACATGGAGAAAACAGGAGCAAGAGAGAGAGAGTGGGCAGGGGGAGGGGGAGCACATGATTTTAAATGACCAGATCTCGGGAGAACTCACTATCACAGAGACAGCACCAAAAGCCATGAGGGATCTTCCCCATGGTCCAAACACCTTCCACCAGGCCTCATTTCCAGCAATGGGGATTACAATTCAACAGGAGATTTGGGCTGGGGTAAATGTCCAAACTATATCACATGGTCTCACCTAGCTGCAAGTGAAGCTGGGGAATATAGTCTTTACTCCATGTGGCTACCATTTACCCAGCTGGAAATCTGTTATTAAGGAAAAAGGGGAGTTGAATAATTGAGAGAGGGGTGCTACCAGTCTCTTTCACAAATAAAACTTGTAATTTTAAAAATAATACATTTTATTTAATCTAATGTGTCCGGAATATTTTTATTATTATTATTGAGGCAGAGTCTTGCTCTCTTGCCCAGGCTTGAGTGCAGTGGCACGACCTCAGCTCACTGCAATCTCCACCTCCTGGGTTTAAGCGATTCTTGTGCCTCAGCAACCCGAGTAGCTGACATTACAGGCATGCACCACCATGCCCAGCTAATTTTTGTATTTTTAGTAGAGACGGGGTTTTGCCATGTTGGTCAGGCTGGTCTCTAACTCCTGGTCTCAAGTGATCCGCCTGCCTCAGCCACCCAAAGTTCTGGGATTACAGGCGTGAGCCACTGTGCCCAGCACAGAATATTATTATGCCAATGTGCAACTAATATAAAAATTATTTCATGTTCTTTTTTTGTACTAAGTCTTTGAAAACTATTATATATTTCACACTGACATCACTTATATTCTCTCATTCATTCACGTACATTACATCCCTACTCAGACTAGCCACATTGCAAGTGCCCAGTAGTCACATTAGACAGTGTTCTGGAGCCTGGCAGCTTGCAGTGTGGTCCATGGGCCAGCAGCATCAGCATCGATGGGGAGCTTGTTAGAAGTTCAAGACCCCAAGGCCCCACCCCAGACCTCCTAAGTTAGAATCTGTATTTTAACAAGATCTCCACGTTATTTCTGTGCACATTAAAGTATGAGCTGCACTGTTCTATAATAATGCTTCAGGTAGGATTTCCATTAGAATCTAACAAAAGAGTCTAGAGAAAAGAGAAACTACCTCAATGAACTCTCTGGAATCAAGCATAGAAACTTGGCAGATCCCATTTTTCCTTTTTCTGATCCCATTAGACTGCTAATTAGATCTTCTGAGAAAGGGTGATTTTAATGTAGTTACATTCAAATGAATCAATTTAATAATGGTTAATTGACCGGGAAAAATTTAAAAACTGAAACAACATAGAATTGTTGGACTGTGAGTGGATTTAATTTTCAAGGCTAGCCTCCAATGCCATGAGCAGAGCTTTAAAATATATTGGATTTCTCTTAAACCTCTTCCCTGCTTTTTAAATAGCTTTATTCAGATACAATTCATATACCATACAATTCACCAATTTCAATTGTATAATTCAAGGGTTTTTCATATATTCACAGAGTTGTACAGCCATCACTGCAATCAACTTTTGAACATTTTAATCACTCCCAAAAGAAATCCTGTACTCATTGACAGTCACTCCCCATCTCTTCCTAGTTCTTGGCAGCCACTAATGTACTTTCTGTCACTATAAATCTGCCTATTCTGAGCATTTCATATCAATGAAATCATACCACATGTGGTCTTTGGAGACTGGCTTCTTTCACTTAGCCTAGTGTTTTTAAGGTTCTTCCATGTTGTAGCATGCATCAGTACTTCATTCCTTTTCGTGGCTGTATACTATTCCATGATATGGATATACCACATTTTGATTATCCATTCATAAACACATAAAGTTTTAATACAGAAGCCAGAGAAGAAGGGAAGAAAACAGTAAGGAGGAATCAAGGAAATAATAGCTCCTACTGGATTCAGAGTCACAGAGAGTCAGAACTGAAAAGAACCTTAAAACTCATGCAGTGCATTGTTGTCCATGTGGAGAACTGAGACCCAGCAAATGAAAATCCTTTGTCCAGGGCCCGCCAACATCAGGAGGCCCAGCTGCGATGAGGATCCAGACTGCTTTGACTCCAAGTCCTCTGCTGTACTCTGCCACCACAGACACCCAGGGCCTCAGGCTGCGCGCCAAGGTAGCCATGGGAACAGTAGTCCTGGCAGCATCAGGGCGAGGCATAGCTCTTCATCTTAGTCTTGGTCTCAATTTTAGAAAACCATGTGGAGTTGAGAACCCCAAGGTGGATCTGGAGTTAGTTTTGGAGAGCTGTTTTCAAGATCTGTAGTAAAATGTCTGTCTGATACTCTGCGCCTCTTTCCATGTCACATTCAGATATATCTCTTTTTTTCTTTGAGACGGAGTCTCGCTCTGTTACCCAGGCTGGAGCTTGGCTCACTGCAACATCTGCCTCCCGGGTTCAAGCGATTCTCCTGCCTCAGCCTCCTGAGTAGCTGGAATTACAGGTGCACACCACAACACCTGGCTAATTTTTGTATTTTTAGTAGAGACGGGGTTTCACCATGTTGGTCAGGCTGGTCTTGAACTCCTGACCTCAGGATCCGCCCTTCTCAGCCTCCCAAAGTGCTGGGATTACAGGCGTGAGCTGCCACGCTCGACAGATATATTTCTTAGTCATCAGAAAGAATATATTAAAAGCTCAGGAATCACAGCTGGAATGATCTTTATGCCTTCTTTCCAACAGAGGTCCATAGAGGGAAGGTGACTTGCTGAGGAACCTCCTCCAGCACGTGACAGCCAGTGTTCCCAGGGCACCATCTGTCTGTGCTTCTCATACCAGTTGGTGCCTTGCTTCTAAACCACAGAAGCTGGTTCTTAATCATGGGATCCCTGGGATGCTTGCTGCCTCTCCGCTGGATTCTCAGCTCTGCTGCCACCATCATACATCAGCTCTGACCATCTCCATGTCCTTGTACTTTCCTATTGGATTCACAGTCTCAGGCATGAACGGGTGATTGGCTGAGCACCTTGAGGTGTGGAAAGTGAAGATCTGCTCCTCTCCCACCTCTGTGACAGTAGGCGGGGTCGGAAGCGGGGTCATACTTCTCACCTATTTTGGGGTTCTTCTAAATTAGGAAGACTGGATGCTGGGTAGTCAAAAAACAACAGATGTCTGCAACAGTTATAAATATAATATTCTCAAGTGAGAAAAACACCAAAGCTTTGTCCCACCGAAGAATACTAATGTTGGGCAATGACTCAGGGAGGCAGCAGCCTGTGAAACACAGGAGATAGGCATGTCAAAGAGGACTGAGGACCTTTCTAGAGGAATGTGTTCCATTCTGGCTGTCTGTCAGAGAGATGGAAGCAAGTTGAGTGGGGGATGGGAGCCAATGGAGGATGAGGTATTTCTAACAACCAGAAATGCCCACCACGTAAATGCAGTGATTCAGAAAGTTGAGACCTGTTCACACCTGGAAGTTTTTGCACTGGGACATTGTCAAAGGGAGCAGACCCCCTCAGGCATAGGAGGACCTAAGGCTGTACTGTCCATAATAGAAGCCATTAGCCACACCTGCAGTCTGAGCACGTATTGAAATGATCATCTGCTTTGTTGAACTAAGTGAAATGTATTATTATAATTAATTTTCCCTGCTTCTTTCCATTTGTTACTATTGTTGCTAGGGAATTTACAGTCACCTGTGTGGCTTCATTATATTTCTGCTGGGCTGCTGGAAGGTCTCTTCTGGCTCTGAGATGTCTCCCTCCCTAAACCTACTGACATCCCTCCCTTTGGGGCTGCACCAGGTGTCCATATGGTGGGGCTCTAGGAAGCCCGATGAATAACACCACCCTTCTTTCAGAGTCCAGAACCAACTGAGAGAAAGTGTCCCCTTTCTCGGCAAATTGGAGGAAAACGCAGCTTCAGATATGGCCAGGCAGGCTTGCTAATACATCACGCCTGGGACAGATAGGCTTTATTATCTGCTAGGGCCTGGCGCAGATGGCCAGCTGCCGACCTCCCCCAGGACGGGGCCCAGCACAGAAGGCCGCCTTCTGCTCCAAGAGTCAGAGGGATTGAGCCCCACAGGTGTGGGTTTTCTCCCAGACTCATGAGTCAGACAAATCACCCTGCTTCTGGGGAGAGGCGAGCTTGGGATGTAATGTCGAGATTTCTCCCAGGGACACCAGTGTAAGGAGGAGTGTGAGGGATACGGACTGAGATTTTCTCAGCCTTAAACCTCCAGAAATAGTCCAGCGTCCAGCATGACGAGATTCAGGGAAACTGGGGCTGGCCCTTGGGCAACTTACTCCACCTGTTTAAGCTCTATCTTCTGACTGGCGCTAGGAACACCCACATGGGCATGTAATGTGACGATCCCTAGAAACACACATCACCTTGCTCATTGTGGGCTCAGTGCTCAACAAGAGCAGCCACTGTTTCTTCCCCTCCTGCTAGCACTCGCTGTGAACTGTGTATCGCGTGGAGCAAACTGCGGGGCCGGGCCAGGGTTTGCCTATCTCCTACTGGCCTTGTATCTAAGACCAGTTACAGAATTGTGGGATTTCAGAGCCGTTAGAGATCCCAGATACCATCTCGTCATGTGGCAGATTAAGTAACTGGTCTGTAAGTGAGGAAGGGAGGCGACAGGAAGAGGGCCGTATGGGGGTGGTAAGTGACACGTGCAACCTCTCCACCCGCCCCCACCCCGTCACCACACTTCCTGGACCTAGTAATTCAGGAAGGCAGTCTGTCTGACCAAAAGGCAGGAAGTCCGCCGGGCCCACTCCCATCCCGGTGGCGTGGCGGCTGGGCTCTATTCTCAGGCTGCTGGCACCGTACTCCCAGTGGGCATGTCAGGCAAGTCCTGGCTGCTCACTTCAGTTCTAGAATCTGCCACATTCAGAGTCTCTTTCTTAGCTGTTTCTGCTTTCCTCATATGTTATATCACTGGGACACCCTCAGGTCACCTCAGGTTCCAGTGGAGCTGTCCCAGACCCAGCCTCTGAAAAGAGATAAAGAGATACTTTTGTGATTCTTTTTAAGATACTTTTTCCATTTACTTTATTGTTTTTGAAATGGAAAATATTCAGTTGAATATTTTAATGCAAATCTATTTGTGAATCCAATTATGTGATACTTAAAGAATCTTTTTATTTTTAAAAATCAATCAGTGATACTTTTAATAGGGTATGTATTACAAAAATTATATATATATATATATATTTTTATTTTTTTTTTTTGAGATAGAATCTTGCTCTGTTGCCCAGGCTGGACTGCAATGGTGTGATCTTGGCTCACTGTAACCTCCGCCTCCCAGGTTCAAGCGATTCTCTTGCCTCAGCCTCCCAAGTAACTGTGACTACAGGCATGCACGACCACGCCCGGCTAATTTTTTTTGTATTTTTAGTAGAGAGCAGGTTTCACCATGTCAGTCAGGCTGGTCTTGGACTCTTGACCTCAAATGATTTGCCTGCCTTGGCCTCCCAAAGTGTTGGGATTACAGGTGTGAGCCACCTCGTCTGGCTTACAAAAGTAGTTTTTATCTTAAAATAAATTGAACTAGGCCAAAATTTCACTTGTGGTTAACCACAAATGCAACGTATTTATGCCACCGAATCCACGCCTCTGTCTATTGTCATTTCTCTAATATTCTTTCTGCATACACAAAATACATCCTAATTATGACTCGAGATAGATCTATTCCTTGGAGAGTGATAGAGATTGATGACAAGGAATAAAGAATTTTCTGTTTGGAGAGAAACATAGACGCATGAGCTTGAGTTTGCTCGCAGTTCCTCTTCTTCCTCTTCACAGCACAAATGGGGAGCAGCGTCAGAGCTGGACTCAGAGACCAGGGTTCTTATCTCAGCTTTGCCACCATTAAACTGGAGATCTGGGGCAAGTCACTTCCCTCTCAGTTACCTCGTCGCCAGCCTTAGAAGACTGGCCTTGCTGGATAAGGATGGCCCTGGGATTGAAGGAGGAGCCCTGGCGCTGTGCCCTGTGCCACAGTGAATTGCAGGGCGGGCAGCTCTGAGGTGCCAGTGCAGGACACGCACCGTGATGTGCAGGGGAGGAGACTGTGCTTCTGAGAAGGGCACTCCTGCAGCTGGCCACCCATAGCCTTTCTGTCCTGTTGTGTGAGATCTCGCCCATGTTATGAGCATCCACCTGCTTTTTAGCAGGAAAAATCATGACCCAGTCACTCTAGGTTTGCCTTCCACGTTGTCCTATTTGCTGATTAAATAGCCTTTCTTTGGTATACACTTCTGAAACTTCCCTGTTCAAATGAGGCCCCTCCCAAGGGGGTCCACGTTAGCATAGAAAATGCTTTCTTTCCATCTCCGATTGATTATCTATTCTCATTTGTTCCCGGGCTTCAATTTCAGCCTGAATGTGAGTATTTATTTTAAGCAGTCAGCCTGGACTTCATCAACATGGCAGTATTTTAGGGAATCCAGTTGTAGGTCAAATGCCTGGGGTTTCAAAGAGTGTAAGCTTAAGTCAGAGGGTTCCTGCAGCTGGGCCTGACCAGTCCACCAGCAAGAAGGGGCTGGCACTTGTTTTGCTGTCACAATCCTGGTACCTGAAGCACCTGGAATGAGCTGGCTTTTTGCCTTCAGCACTCTAGTTCCCCAGCTCGGGCTGGAATTCTGTCCTAAACCCTACTCCTCTTAACTGGGGTTCGGGCAGCCAATCTCTTGCCACCTTCTTGCCACTGCTCCCTGTATCTTCATCTGGGGATCTGCTATCATCTGGATGGCCATCAGCTTCCACCTAGGCCCTGTCCCAGCCCTGCAAACAGTCAAGACCAATGCAGACTCATCACTGTCGGTGCGTCCCCCAGGTCCCTCAACCTGCTGCCATTTTTGTGTTTCCCCCTCAGGAAGGGGCACATTTCCCAACCAGGCACCCAGCTAGAAACCTGAGAATCATCTGAAATCATTTCCTCTCTGTCACCACCGTCGTCCAAATAGTTGATTTGTGATCTCTCAAATCTACCGGTTTCTCTCCATTCCCAGTTACAACCTTTGTCCAACCCACCCGTGTGTGCTTTGCTCACTGTCGCAGTCTCTGCGCCCAGCACGGGACCTGTGAAATGGTTGCTCACACCATTTGCGGAATGGAAGATGTGAGTGAGAGTGAGTGAGCCAGCGGAGACCTGCCGGGATGATCTCAGCCTTGTTTACTTCTCAAGCCTTCATCTCTCTCCTTCCCCTCCACTTACCCTTTACCTGGCAGCTCTCCTGAGCTCCCTGTACAGCCTGGGTTCCTGTCCACATCTTCCAGAAGCCTCCTCTTTTCCTGTCTGAATTAGATGGTCCCTCTGTGCCCCAAGTGCCACATGCCTAGCCCATTTCCCGGGGAGCACACATCCCACGACACTGGCATTGCCTGTTTGCATGTCAGGTGTTCTCTCTTGAAGCTAAGTTCCACGAAGCGGGCTCTGTGTTTTACGCATCACTGCGTTTCCAGCACTTAGCGCAAGTAGGTCCTCCTTGAATATTTGTTGACCAAAGGTCCAGAAACTCCTGCTTCGGTGCCTAACTGCTTCCTGCCTCACGTCTCTCCCCCAGCCCTCCACCCCCAATCCACCTGGCTTCTGGCACTGCTCACTCTGAGGTGCGCAGCTGTCCGTGGGCCAGCTCCATGCGGCACTGTGTTTCGGGTGCTGGTGCCACCCACTCCGTTCCTCTCCATGACAGGTCACTTGGTGCAGAGCACTTTGATCTGCACAGTAGGACACGCTTTCTTGGCCTTGCACCTCCCAAAGTCTACCCGGTGCTTGTGCCCTCTCCTGGCATCTTCTGACCGGGTCCCCATGGGGTTTCGTGCTCATCCCTTCACTGGCTTGTGAATGTCCCCAGGGCAGGGGAGACATCCAACTGGTCTCCGACCACCGGTCCCCCCTCCCCCTCCCCACAGCACCCAGAACAAGGGCTCATTTGTGCACGGTAGGTTCCCAGGAAAGGGTTCTTTTGGATCCATCTGAAGGCTGGAGGGACTTAGGGGGGGTGGGGCTCTGGGAATTCGGATGGCTGGAGGGAAGCCTTGGAGGAGAGGGAGGAGGAGCGCCCAGAGTAGGGTGAAGCCCGAGCTCCCTTGAGGGACTGTGGCAGGAAAGCAGGGCAACAAGGGGCAGTGGCGGGGCAGAGCTAGGAGAGTAGTTGCAGCCTCAGTGCCACGTCAGTCCAGCCCAAGGCCTCCTGGGCGGCCCGCTGACCTGGCCTCAGGGTCAGGCTTCCTGAGCAGCAAGGTGCCCAGAGCTGTGCAGGCTGGTGCTGACTGCTGTCCCCCACCCCACCGCAGGGGCCCTGGGGAGAGGGTGCCTTGCTCCTACTCTGCCCTGCCCTGCCCATGTGGGTGCCTCTCATTCTTTTCATCAAAGTAAGCAGCATGACTGCAAAGTGCTTTATGTCCCCTCCAGAAAGGCCATGAGCCAAAGGTTTGCTGTCTTCCTCACCGTCACCACCAGTTTTCCTCACGATCGCGGCCACCATCCTGCTCACCCTGTCCCACGTCCGAACAAAGCTGCAGAGTGTACACCATGTTTCTTCATTATCCCATTTTGACCATCGCAGCTGCCATTATTCACTCTTACAGTTAAGGACACAGAGGTTCAGAGAGGTTGAGGGGCTAACTCAAGTCACACAGCCCGACTTGAGGTGGAGGGAGGGAGGATGGATTAGGAAATCTGCTCTGGAATCCCTCTTAGAAAGTGTCAGCAGGGCACAAGTGGAGTCTGCCTGTGCACCTGTGTGAGTGTGTCTGTCCTGATTCTCTCTGTGTGCACCTGTATCCGTCTCTGTCCTGAGTGTGCTGTCTTAGGTGTGGATGTGTGGAGCTGTGCTGGGAGTGTCCTCAGGGTCGAGTGTGTGTGCATGTGGCCGGGTGCAGACACATGTGTGCACATGGATGCTCCACCCGCTTCTCAGATGTCTTGGCTGTGGGTTTGACAACTGAAACCCAGCTGTGCTCCGGCCTGGAGACATCCGCTGTGGAAACCTGGGAGGAGCTGACAGTCCCTAAAGAGGGGTTACACATGCTGCCAGCAAGCGCGCCTGGCCCGCTGCCTAATTCCCTGCAAATGCTCTTTAAATCTGTTTCTAATTTGGACTCTGCCTTCCCCTGCCCCCACCCATCCCTTCCCACCCTCCCAACTTGCCTGAAACCAGTCAAATTATGCTGAATAATGGCTACAGAGGCGGGGAGAGTGCTAAAGGTCACCGATGGGCTGTCGGAGGGTGTAATAATGTCACATTTTAATTTACGCAGGGAACGGTGCACGAATCAAAACCAATAAATAATTTGGACTGCACCAGCAGCTGCAGCCAACAGTAACTCCTACAGGTCATGCCACTTCCTGGGGAGAAATCGCTAACTGTCACACTCCGAAGTCCACTAGGCTTGAGAAAACCCATGTGCCTAGGTACAGATGCAAAATACAGCATTTTCTCTCTGTGAGGGACCGTATTTGGAGACTTGCAGCGTCAGCAAGAATCTCTCCAGTTGTCTGAGTATTACCCAGATGTTCTGGGTATTAAGATTCTAAAACAAAATATGCCTTCTGTATATTTTGCTGCCCTGTGAAATACTCAGCTCCAGGCTGACCCAGATGCATGGGAAAGTGTATACAAAGCGGAGTGAGGAGTGTGGAAAGCAGGGCTTTATGTCCACATTGATGGCAGCTCTGAAAAGCCGACCTACATGCAGAGAAAGGCGGGAGGGGCTGCTGGGAGAAGTCTGTTGGAGCTTGTTCATGCTGAGAGGTTGGGGGTGTGATTTGAGGTACAGTTTTTTCAATAATTAATATGAAGTTAAAAAATGCATGCATTCTTTGAAGGCAGGGGCCTTGCTCTACTGACCCCTTTTGGTGCCTTGCCGACCGATGAGTCAGCGGAAGGGAGCCCAAAAGTGGGGAGGTCTTGAGATGGTTCTCACCGGTGTGTTGTGGCTGGGTAACCTGGGAAGCCGGGAGGAGGACAAGCCGTAGGTTTTCACAGCATCTGGAGGCCTTTGCTGGGAGGCCCTGCCTGTGGTGTTCTGGTGAAAACCCCGTTCCTTCCCCCGAGCCTCCTGAGCATCTGCACTTGGTGTGGGCTCCAGGGGCTGCTGACGGGGCCTGGCGTGCTGCCCACCTCTTAGCTGGCTCTGCAACTGCAGGAAGGTGGGGCTTGCACCCCGCGGGGCCACTGCCTTGAAAGCTGTGAGGCTGTCAAGACTCTGGAGCTGCAGCTTCTCCATCTGGCTGGAAAGGAAGCAGGGGAAGAAGCTGCTGAGGTTGAATGACACCCTGAGGATTTCACTCCCCTTTCCCTACCACACACCAGACCGGGGCCACCAGGATGCCTGGGTAAGAAAGGTGGGGGGGGGCCCACACTTGAATTGTGCACCAGAGCCTGTCTCCTGTTTCATCCTTCAAGGCATTTCCCATTCATATCTTTTTCCATTTTCAAACTGTTGGCCACGTATTTAGTTGTGTGTGATACTAAGGACGCTGCCTATGTCAAAAGCCTCATTTAACCCTCAGAACACACCCACAAGGTAGAATAAACTATAAGAAACTAGAAGAAGGCTAGGTGTCCACTGCAAGGGTGTACTTCTCCTTCCTTTAGGGTTGAGTTCCTGCTAGGAAATAGCTGCTAATTTTCCCACCCCCTTACAGTGAAGTCCAGCCCTAGGATGGGGTTCTGCCCAGTGGAATGTGAGCAGTGGAGTGGGTTGCTCCACTCCAGAGCCTCACCCTAGAAACCTGCCAGGGTGCAGTCTCCAAGCTCCAACCCTTCCGCCTGGATGGAACAGGGGCAACCCCATCGTGACCTTGGAAGCTACAAACTGAAAACGGCAGAGCATCTGTCGCCTTGGGGTTTCGAATGACTGTGTGAGAAACGCTGCCCAGACAGCATGTTCCCTGCCCCGTCCTGAGCAAGAAAATGAACTTATACCCTATTGTTTCCCAGCCATTGTGCTTTTTGGGGTTTGTTTGTTTTAGCAGTGAACTTATCCCTCAGTAATTGATTAGAAATGTTCATTCCTATTGTAGAAATGAGGAAATCGAGACTCAGAGAGGGAAATTCATGGCCCAAGGTCACATATTCGGTTAATAGCAGAGTCGCGATGCCAGTCTACGCCTTCCTGGCTTCAAAGTCATGCTCTGGTTATGTGAGTGTCCCCAAGTGTGTTCCACAGAACACTGTTAAAACCACCACCACAACAACACCCCCGCAGCTCCCATGCTCAAATAAGTTTGGGAAATGCCAACTTCGAGTCAACAGGTTTCTTCGCTGCAGTCCTTTCCAGCGTGTCACCATGCTCATGATACCTGTGAATTACCACCAGGGCGTCTAACATGAAGGATTTTTCCAAATCTGTGAGGCTACAGCGTCCCTTCTCCACAGAGCTGCTTGTGAGACTGGCATGCTTAGAGCTCACCTTGGTAGAGGCTAAACTTCAATATGCTGCCTGATATGGGTTGAACTGTGTTACTCTCTCAACCCCCAAAAGGATTCATTGAAGTCCTAACCCCTGGGACCTTGGCATGTGACCTGATTTGGATATAGGGTCTTTGCAGATTTAACCAAGTTAAAATTAGGCCCTTAGGTGGGCCCTGCTTCAATATGACTGGAGTCCTTAGAACAAGGGAAATATAAACACAGAGACAAGCAGACACAGAAAGAGGATGACATGAGGACACCCAGGGACACACAGCAGATATGCCACGGGAAGAGGGAGGGCTGGAGTAGTGTGTCTGTAAACCAAGGAATGCCAGAGATTGCCAGCAAACCCCAGAAACTAGAAGAGGCAAGGAAAGATTCTCTCCCAGAGCTTTCCGAGGGAGCACGGCCCTGCCAACGCCTTGGCTTTGGTCTTCTAACCTCCAACACTGTGAGAGCACACGTGTCTGTTGTTTAAGCCACCCAGTTCGTGGTAGTTTGTTATGGCACCCCTGGGAAATGCATCCACTGCCTCTCGCTCCTTTCAAAACCAGAAACCAAAGTTTCTGGGCAAGGTTATCTTACCAATAATCATCCAAATGACAAACTGTGGTGGCTTCGGTTTACTGACAAACAGATAAAGGAAAAGAGAGTCTGGAGGGACAAAGGGTAGCACCGCAGAGCAGCTCAGGGCTTCAGCTTTGGCGCCATGCAGGCTGCTGTGCACCCGGATTTTGTTGCATCCTGGAGCCCAGTCCACTGCTCTGGGCACAGTTGCCTTTTCTATAAGGGTGGGGCTAACACTCACTTCATAGGTTGAGGGGAGGGTTAAACAAATTAACATACCCTAAATGTTTGGTCTAGTACCTGGAAGATACCCAGTATCCGTTCCTTTGAAATTGCACAAGCAGGATTGCAGACCCGCGCTTGAATCCAAGCTCTGCTATTTACCAACAGGGTTGCTGTGGGCAATTTGCTCAATCTTTCAAAGTCTGGATTTCACCATCTATACAAAGAGAAAATAATGCGTGTTGTTAAAAAATGGTTTTAAAACAAGTTAAAAATCATGATTCTAAAATAGATAAAAATGAGCACGTTATTATTGTGAATGAGTGAACCAGCGATGTTACAACTGATTCAAAGAAGAATCCAAAGAACAGATGTGTTTATGGTTATGGAATGTTGATTTTCAAGTGGTCACAATGATCTGGCTTTTGCCGCATGTAGGAAGGGGATGGAGCTCATTTGCGGGTCCACAATTCAGGGTCACTGTGTGTCCTCTGTTCCCTAAAACTTACAGAGCAGTAAATTAGCCCAAAGGCTGGAATCAGATAATCCAGAGGGTCTGCTCTCAACAATAAATAGTTTTCTCTTGGAGAAACCCTGTAATCGTCTTTGCTCATTTCAAATTTCCTTATAGTCTCATATATTTATATGCATAGGATTGGGAAAAGAGGCATACATGGAAAAAGCAAGTTGCTGAATCAGGTATAATCCTACTTTTATAAAAACAAACAAACTGTGTGTATGCGTATACATATGCACACACACGAGTGGGTGTGTATACATAACGTTGATTAAATTAGACAAATATCAGGAAGAATACACAAGGATTGTAAACAATGGCTACCTCTGGAGGGCAGGTCTGGTGGTGGTGATGGTGGAGGGAGACTTTCATGACTTATTTTCTAAACTTCTGTGTTGTTTGAATAAAAACAAATGCCTACTTCACAGTATATTGTGAATAAGGAATGTCTGAGTGAGAAAAATGTCCATTGTGCTTCATGCAACGGGTAGCATTCAACAAATCGTAGGTTTCATCATTGTTATTATTTTACATTCGACTATCCCAGAGCCCCCTAAGCCTATTCCTGGAAAGGAAATTGCAAACAAGAACAATGCTATTGCAGCCCAAGGACTTCTCCCTTTGTGGGAGGCTAGTTTTGAAATCCTGGACTTGCATTTTGGCTCCCTGGAGACTGGAGGAGCCCTCCATCCTGAGCTACAGCCTTGGAGTGGCTCCTGTCTGTCTTACTTCCTTAGCCCCCACCAGCAGTCCCACGCTCAGGCCCACCCAGTGTTTAGCTGCGACAAACTCCTTGGCCACAGGAGGGAGGCCTGACTGGGGCCAAACTCTGGGGCGAAGGGTTGCCTAGGCCCTGTGCCATCCTTTTGCCGAGACTGGGACTAAGAGACACCCATTAGCTCCATTTGAGTCTGGTTACCATCCCCTACCCAGGGAGGTGGTGCTGGTCACAACAGGCAAAGACACAAAATGAAGTTTTTGATCACACAAAGCTAAAGATCTAATTTCAGCTTCTGACTCATCCCCTGAAGGGCAGTGTTGGTGCTTCCAAAGGGCTTGGGATGGAGTCAGGAGACCTAACCCTGGTGCAGGTTTGGCCACTAACTAGCTGCATCTCCATGGACTGTGTCTCAGTTTCCCTATCTGCCTAATGAGAGTAAGAAGAAGGTTTATCTCCAAGGGCTATCATGAGGCTCAACGGAGGTGATGTCTGTGAGCTGTGGGGTTCTGTAGAGATTTAGTTTTGGTTGATGTAACAAGGTACTTCAGGGTGCTTAATATGCTTTAATAGCAAATGTTATACGACACTTACCATGATGTGCAAGGCCCTATTATATCTGATTTACGTATATTTAGTCATTCAGTATTCACAGCAGCCCTGTGAGGAATGCACTGTTATCCAATCCCCATTTGACAAATGAGACAATAGAGGCAAAGAGAGCTAAATAACTTTCCCCAAACCTTCCCACGGCAACAGTCCCACCTGGACAGAATCCCTCCTCAGGGACCCATCTCTCAAACCCACAGACTTGACTGGGTTTTCTTTTCTCTTCTTTTTTCTTTTTTTGTCCTTCCATTGTAGAATATTTCAACTGTATGAGAGTAAAAAGAATATTAGAATACATTTCCAGGAATTCCCATCACCTAGCTTTATTAATTACCAACTCATGACCATCACCATCCCCTTCACACCCTGAATTATTCTAGATCAAATCCCAGACATCATAGGTACATATACTTTATTTTCTATTTATTTACTTATCTTTTGAGCTGGCCTCACTCTGTGCCTGGCTGGAATGCAGTGGCACCATCATAGCTCACCACAGCCTCAAACTCCTGGGCTCAAGTGATCCTCCCACCTCAGCCTCCCAAGCAGCTGGGACTGTAGGAATGTGCCATGATGCCCAGATAACTTTTTAATTTTTTGTAGAGATGAAGTCTTGCTGTGTTGCCCAGGCTGGTCTTGAACTCCTGGCCTCAAGCAATTCTCCTACCTTGGCTTCCCAAAGTGCTGGGATTACAGGTGTGAACCACCATGCCTAGCCTTTATTCTTTATTTCAATAAGACAGACAGTCTCCAGAAAACATTAACCATAAGATCATTAGGCCACTTAAAATATTTTAACAGTAATTCAATAATTCCATAATATCATTGACTATTCAGTCACTGTTCATATTTCCAAGATTTTCTTACACATTAAGAAAAATTGGTTTTCTTTATTTGAATTGAGACCCAAAAGAGGTTCCCATATGGTAATTGGTGGATAAGTCCCTTAAGACCTCTCTATAGGTTTCTCTGTCAATGTTTTTTCTTGCATTTTTGTTTGCTTGTTTGTTAATATTGTTTTGAAGAAACTGGGTCACTTGTCCTATAGAGTTAACCACAGCGTAGATTTTGCTGAACGCGCCTGTATGTTTTGTTTATATGGTTACAATTCCTCTGTCCTCTAGATTTTTTGTAAAATGGTGGTTATATTTAGAGGGCTGCCCAGATTCAAGCTTTAAAAACAAACAAACAAAAAAAACCTCTAATTTTTACAGCAGTTTTAGGTTCACTGCAAAATTGAACAGAAGGTACAGCAATTTCCTGTATACTTCCTGCCTCAACACATGTATAGCTTCCCCCACGATCACTGTCTCCCACCAGAGTGGTATTAAATACATTTGTTACAATTGATAACCCTATATTGGCACATCTTTATCACCCAGAGTCCATAGTTTACATTAGGGTTCACTTTTGGTGTTGTCCATTTTGTGGCTTTGGACGAATGTATGATAACATGTGTCACTATTACAGTATCATACAGAGTAGTTTCACTGTCTTAAAAATCCTCTGTGCTCCACCTGTTCATACCCCCCTCCCCACTAACTCCTGGCAACCACTGGTCTTTTTGCTGTCTCCATAGTTTTGCCTTTTCCAGACGTCATATAGTTGGAATCATAAAGTATGTAGCTTAAGGTTAGCTTCTTTTCTTTCTTTTCTTTTCTTTCTTTTTTTTTTTTTTTTTTGAGACGGAATCTTGTTCTGTCACCCAGGCTGGAGTACAGTGGCACCATATCGGTTCACCGCAACCTCCGCCTCCCCACCCCCCCGGGTTCAAGTGATTCTCCTGCCTCAGCCTCCCAAGTAGATGGGATTACAGGCATGTGTAACCACGCCAGGCTAATTTTTGTATTTTTAGTAGAGATGGGGTTTCCCCATGTTGGCCAGGCAGGTCTCAAACTCCTGACCTCAGGTGATCTCCCCACCCACCTTGGCCTCCAAAGTGCTGGGATTACAGACACGAGCCACCACGTCCAGCCTAGATTAGTTTCTTTTACTTAATAATATGCATGTAAGTTCCTCCATGCCTTTTCATGCTTGTTAGCTCATTTTTTTTTTTTTTTTTTTTTTTTTTAGCATGGAATAGCATTCCATTTTCCGGATGTATTAATACCACGGTTTGTCTTTTCACTTACTGCAGGACATTTGTTTGTTTCTAGGTTTTGGCAATTATGAATAAAGCTGCTATAAACATCTGTATGCAAGTTTCTGTATGGACGTAAGTTTTCAACTCCTTTGGAGAAATTTCAGAGATCATGACTGCTGGATTATATAGTAAGAGTATATTTACTTTTTTAAGAAACTGCTGAAGTCTTTGAAAGTGGTTGTACCAGTTTGTATTCCCACCACCAACGTATGAGAGCTTCTGCTGCTCCATACCCTCGCCAGCATTTGGTACAGTCAGTGTTCTGGGTTTTGGCTATTCCAACAGACATGTAATGGTATCCCAATGTTGATTTTATTTGCATTTCCCTGATGACATCTGATGATATGATGTGGAGCATCTTTTCATATGCTTTGTCATCTGTGTATCTTCTTTGCTGAGGTGTCTGTTAAGGTCTTTGTCTATTTTTTAATCAGGTTTCTTTTTTTCTTTCTTTTTTTTTTTTTTTTGAGACGGAGTTTCACTCTTGTCGCCCAGGCTGGAGTGCAATGGCACAATCTCGGCTCACTGCAATCTCTGCCTCCTGGGTTCAAGTGATTCTCCTGCCTCAGCCTCCTGAGTAGCTGGGATTTCAGGCAGCTGCCACCACATGTGGCTAATCTTGTATTTTTCGTAGCGATGGGGTTTCACCATGTTGGCCAAGCTGGTCTCGAACCCCTGACCTCAGGTGATCCGCCCACCTCAGCCTGCAAAGTGCTGGCTGGGATTACAGGTGTGAGCCACCGTGCCGGCCAGGTTTCTTTTTCTTATTGTTGAGTTTTAAGAGTTCTTTGTGAATTTTGAACACCAATTCCTTAACAGATACGTCTTTTGCAAATGTTTTTTTTCCCAATGTGTAGCTTCCCTTCTCATTCTCATGACAGTGTCTTTCATGGAGCGGAAATGCTCAATTTTAATGAAGCCTACCTTATCAATCCTTTCTTTCATGGATGGTGGCTTTGGTCTTGTATCTAAAAGTCATTGTGAAACCCAGTCATCTCCATTTTCTCCTATGTTATTCTAGGAGTTTCCCAGTTTTACATCTTATGTTTAGGTCTGTGGTCCACTGTGTTACTTCTTGTGGATGGTGTAAAGTGTGTATCGAGATTCACTTTGTCGTATGTGCATGTCCAGTTGAGTGTGTGTCCAGATTCACTTTGTTGTATGTGCATGTCCAGTTGAGTGTGTGTCCAGATTCACTTTGTTGTATGTGCATGTCCAGTTG